>NC_086098.1:195888376-196191406 GCF_963921235.1 Mobula hypostoma
CTTCAATTTTTTTAATCAAAGTTATCTCCTTGCAAATAGTTTTCCAAAATCTAATCCCATACTGAAATATTCCATTTCTGCTGCTTTGGGCTGTAAGGCTTTTCTTTTTATGTGTATCCCAATCTTTTTTCTCTTCCCCCTTTCTCAACCTCTCCCTCATTTTTTGTTATTGCTTCTTCCTTCCCATACAGTATATCATCTTTCATACTCTGCCTGACGCCAGTGAGTTCCCTATTCTACAGAAACATAGAAAACCTACAGCACAATACAGGCTCTTCGGCCTACAAAGTTGTGCCAAACATGTCCCTACCTTAGAAATTACTAGGCCTACCCATAGCCCTCTATTTTTCTAAGCTCCATTATCCCTCCACTATCGTACAACTTACCTGATAACCTACATGACATAACAGTTTACTCAGACATCCCACCTCTCCCGGAAGTTCCAGGAGTCTCCCGCATATTAATAGTGGCTCCCTGATGCCCGCAAATTATATACAATGTCCCGGAAGTCAATTTTTTGAGAGCGAACAAGAGAGAGAGAGCGTGAGAGAGAGAGAGCGCGCGACCACAACAGAGAGAGCGAGTGCGAGTGAGACCACGAGAGCGAGAGAGAGAGCAAGTGCGAGTGAGACCACGAGAGCGAGAGAGAGAGAGCAAGCGTGAGAGAGACCATGAGAGTGAGAGAGAGAGAGCAAGCGTGAGAGAGACCACGAGAGCGAGAGAGAGAGAGCAAGCGTGAGAGAGACCACGAGAGCGAGAGAGAGAGAGCAAGCGTGAGAGAGACCACGAGAGCGAGAGAGAGAGAGCAAGCGTGAGAGAGACCACGAGAGCGAGAGAGAGAGAGCAAGCGTGAGAGAGACCACGAGAGCGAGAGAGAGAGAGCAAGCGTGAGAGAGACCACGAGAGCGAGAGAGAGAGAGCAAGCGCGAGAGAGAGAGAGAGCACCATGGGACAGTGTTCCAGAAAAAGAAAATATAAAAACGTACGTCACCCCAGACTACACTAAAGTGTACCGCCTAATAGGGGTCAAAAATAATGACGGTGTTGTTTGTTGCACTGTTTGCAACAATGAATTTTCTATTGCCCATGTGGATTAAGACTGTAAAAGACATGTTGAGGTGAGTTTAATAAGTGTCATTCGTTCATTAGCATAGCTAATGTTACTTAAACCAGCTGGCTAGCGGCTAAGGAGCTACTCTATTTCAGACATCCCACCTCTCCCGGAATTTCCGGGAGTCTCCCACAAATTGATGGTGCTACCTCCCTGAAATGAGTTTTTGCAGGGTGGGATGTCTGGTTTACTTCAAAAATATTTAGAATTTAAGCATAGTTCCATCAATGTAATGAATTATCTTGTATAGAACTTGGTTCCAAAATATATCAGCACGTTCAATGATTGATAAGTAAGAACAACTTAATTCATGGCAGATTTATCAAGATATTCAATCTTACTTATATTTTTCCAGCAAAGCCTACTTTTGTGATTCAGCCTCAAAACACCGAGGTATTGGTCGGGGAAAGCGTTACACTTGAATGTAGTGTCTCGGGCCATCCTCAACCTCGCATCATCTGGACCAAGGGTAATAACACCCCAATTCCTAACGACCTAAGATACACCATCACTTCCTCTGGTGGACTTTTCATGCAGAACGTCACATTTGAAGATCAAGGGCAGTACAACTGTAATGCAAGCAACACTGAAGGTTCCATCCAGGCTGTGGCCCACATCATCGTCCAAGGTACATAATAAATTGGTATTGGTTCAGCTAAATAGCATAATTCTGCTCCTGTGTCTTATGGTGTTAACAGTGATTATTAATATATTTCAAGTACAATCTACAGGTTTCAATGAAGAATAGATAATGCTTAGTATGATAAATATTTTATGAAAACTATATCAGAAAATTCTAATAAATATAATTGTCTTGACTTATTAACCAGCTGTACTTTAGAACAGAGTTTCACAACGTGTAATCTACAGACTCCATGGTTAATGGTGGCATAAAAAAGATTGTGAATCCCCTCTCTACAAGAGAAATTACTTTAGTACTTTAGTAGCACATAAATTATGCCATTTAGTAGCACATAAATTCTGTAGTTGTCAATAGGTTTCAATAGGTACTTTTAATATCAGAGAAATGTATATAATATCCATCCTGAAATTCTTTTTCGTTGCAAACATCCACAAAAACAGAGGAGTGCTCCAAAGAATGAATGACAGTTAAATGTTAGAACCCCAAAACCCTGCCCAGCTCGCCCCTCCCATGCACAAGCAGCAGCAAAGCAATGACGTCCCCCAACTAGCAAAACAGCATTGGCGCCCTCCACTGAGCACTCAAGCGTGCAGCAAAGCATCAATAAATAGACAGTCTTGCAGTACTCCAAAGACTTATCGTTCACCCGGTAATTTGACTTACCACAGCTCTGTCTCTCCCTAATAAGGGAAAAAGAGGTGTCCCGTTTCGCAATGAGAGGGGAGACATACCAAACAACTCGATGATTTATTATATTAAAAGTCTGTTGCATCACTTTTTCCGAGCTCTGCGCCCAGAGAGTCGGCCCCAAGGCTCAGCTCTCTGGACACACAACCCACTGCAGCTAATCCGCTGCTCCCGATGTTCCGTGTTATCCTGCGACGCCTCAGTCAAGGGCACTGGCCTGGAATCAACCCATCTCCAGACCCACAGAAATCTGGCACCCTGAAGGTGTGCTGGTCTTCAAGGTCGTGTCCTGAAAAAGCAGCCAGTTGTGAGGCCCTGAGAACAGGTCCCATTCCTGCAAAGAACTGAAGTCAGAGTGTAACTCCAGGTCAGGACCTTCAAAAGAACCTTGAAAAAGGAAAATGAGATATCAAAGATAGAAATAGAGCTATTTCTGAAGATGCAAGCAAAGGAAACGCTGTTTGGCGCCATCAGAACTTCACTCCACCTTTATTAAAAAATAATCAATGGATGGGGATAAGCACTGAAAATAACACTTACCACAGCAATATTAGTGAATAGACTTAACATTTTAATACAACATAAAATGAAATCGGAAAGTGCCGGAAATACTCAGTATGCCAACCCGTATCTGTGGGAAGAGAAACAAAATTAACTTTTTAGGCGAAAGACCCATTATCAGAACTAAAAGGAGAGAAAAGAAGCTTGTTAAGATGCAGGTAAAGTGGAGGTCAGGTGTCTCTGATTGGGTACATCCAGGGTGAAGCTGTAAACACGGTTATCAAAACAATGAATTCATGGGAGCGGTGAGAGAGTGAGAACGTAGGGATGTAAAGAATGTGAGAATTGCAAAATACAGAGCAGGATGGCATACCCAGCAGGTCAGAATCAGAATCATCACTGACCTCTATGTCATGAAATGTGTTGTTTTGTAGTGCTTTACCTGGAAAGACTGTATTGATCCATAGATGGTGGCAAAGGAAGAGGTAATGGGTGAAATGCCCTCTAATATTTTGCAGTTCCTTTTGATTTTCATGTTTATGTATCTTCTCTTTATTACAAATGACAATCATCCATTTGTTTGAATTGTCTAGAAATCAATCAGTTTTTTGACAATAAGAAGTCAGGTCTTATTTTTTAACCAATTATTTATTCTAACCCTATATTTTCATTTCAATAATTATTGGAAAACTCCAAGAAACATTACTTGTTCACAATAGTAATGACATCAGTGGTTAAATATAGCCAGTCCGAAATTAAAACAGTAATTGTAAACAGAGAAATGGAGTGATCTTTGCAGGTTAGTACTTTTTTTCCATGTTAGACTTCAATTCTCGTTTAACTTTTTGCAAACATCATTGAGATTGTGAGTGAATTTAATTGTCCAAACAGTTAAAGACTTCTTTAAAAAAGTATTTACTGTTTGATTTATTCCAAGTGCTGGGATGGTCTTAATTAAGCTCAGCCTCTTTGGTGTTTAGTAGCTTTAGCCTCCCTGGAAAATGTATTATTTTTCTGTATATGCATTACACCATATGTCCTCTGGCATGCTGTAACACAAATGAACCAACAAATTCAAACATCTAGCCCTTTACCCAAGTGTTGACTTGGGAAAAGCTCTCCAATTAGTAATCTGTAAACTGAGTTACTATGACATGCTGACACTCACTTACTCTCCTTTCCAGGATAACTCTCTCAGATGGAACTTCCCCTAACACTTTCTTTTCAGTAATCTTTCACATGTATGCCTGTCTCAGTTCCCTTGGTGACTGCTGGATTTTAATGAACGGTGACAGCTAAATTAGAAAGAACATCTCCCACAGGAAACTCACCACTTGGTAACAATCTTTACAATAATGCAAAAGGAAGATAAGAAGGAAATAACAGGAGAAGTAAATCATATGCACCAGAGACTCTGCAGGTGCTGGAAATCCAGAACAACATACAAAATACTGGAGGAGCTCCGCGAATCAGGCAGTGCCTATGAAGAGGTACAAATAGTCGACATTGCAGGCCAAGACTCTTCGTCAGGACTGGACAGGAGAGGTGTTGCTTTGTTATTCTGAGAGTCAATGAATTGAAAGCTATTTAAAATCACATGCCAGAATCACATACTGTCAAGCAATGCTCATGAAAATCCATTAGTTTATTTACTCACATTTGGCCTATTTAAAATGGAGATTAAGATTAATTTCTGCTGTGAGTTGAGCTTCTTTAGAATTTTGGCCCCCACAAAGCTGTGGCAGCTGAGTCATTGGATTTGTTCAAGGCATAGACGGACTACAAGGCAGTCAGAAGATATGGGAAGAGAACAAGAAAATGCTATGAAGACCTACATTGGATAGGCTATGATCTTATTAGAAGTAAAGACCAGCTTTATTTGTCACACGTACATCAAAGCATGCAGTGAAGTGTTGTTTGCATCAAATTCAATCAGCCTGCAAGTGTTACCATGCTTCCAGCACCAACAGAGCATATCCACAAATTACTAACATTAAGCTGTACGACTTTGGAATGACGGAGTAAATCAGAGTACCCAGAGGAAATCTACATGGTCGCGGGGAGAAAGTACAAACTCCTTACAGACTGTGGAGGGATCGAACCCCAGTCTTACAGCCAGCACTGTAAAGCATGATGTTAACTACTGCATTACCCTCCTGTCCTCGCTGAATGGCAGAACACCCTCAAGGTGCCAACTGGCCTATTTATGTTCTTGGGAATTTTATCTTATGGTGTTTCTAGGTTGAGACAAAGTAGAAAGACAATACTGAGAGTAGGTGTGCTTGATTGGACCACACCACACCAGTTTCTTTCTTACAAGCCTGCTTTATCAGCTGGAGATGCAGATGTCCTTGGTAGAATATCCCTTGCCAGCAATTTCCATGAGCTATACTCAACAATGTTTGTAAGTTAGCATCTGTGGCTTGCCACATCTGGTCGTGTTTTTATTGTTGGATCCTATACATGCACCTTTCCTGCTGACCTTGGAGTGCTAGATGCTGATGCTTGCCAAGTGGCCCCACTAATGATCCAGCACTTTCACTGAAAATTTACCAAAACTAGATTGTGAGGAATGAAAACTAAAAGTGCCAGCAAGTATACTCATTGCTTCGACATGTGGCATCAGAGAGGTTTTACATCACACACCTGTGTTTATTACTTCAATCTGCAGAAATTTCAAATTTTTGCCAGTTATAACCTTTGTGGTAATAAGAGGTGATTGATCAAGCCTTTTGTATTAATAAATCAGATCTGTACAGTACAGTGACGTGTATTGTTTTTCAGTGACTCATTTCCTAGTGTGTAAGGAAATTGTAATAAATCAGAATCCTAATCAAGTTTAATGTCACCAGCATATGTCATGAAATTTGTTGACTGCGGCAGCAGTACAATGCAATACATCAGGGGTCCCCAACCTTTTATGCACCGCGGACCGGTTTAATATTCCACAATTTAGTTTTTGTTGCATTCATTGCAGAAAACTCTGCTTTGCAGGGATATGATGTTGGAAATGGAAGCAACGTTTTCAGTGCTTTCGTGGCTATCTCAGGATACTCAGACTTGACTTTGATCCAGAATGCCGGCTGAGGTGTTATGTCAAACATACTTTTCAGCCCACCGTCACTTGCAAGCTCGAGGAGTTCATCTTCTTCCCGCGCAAGATAGGTGTTCGCACACCAGCTGTGAGCCTCAGTCTCTCCCAAATTCCCAGCTAATGTTGGGAACATGTCAGATATACCCCTGTCCCTTCGCCGTCCCCACAGTTCCAGTTTGGCTGTGAAAGTAGACACTTTATCTGCCAACTTGAAGACAGCTATCATTCTCCCCTGAAGTGACAAATTGAGTTCATTGAGCAGGTTGAAGATGTCACACAGATAAGCGAGTTTTGCTATCCACTCCTCGTCACTGAAGTGTGTTGCCAGTGGTGACTTTTTTCCTGAAAGAATTCTCTGTAGCTGCTCTCTTATCTCAAAAACCCTGGCCAGGGCTCTCCCCCTTGATAGCCACCTGACTTCAGTGTGTAAGAGAAAGCGTTTGTGCTCTGCATCCATTTCCTGCTCAAACAGATGTGAGTTAAGGGCTTTTGCTTTGATGTGATTAATAACTTCAACAACGTCACTCAATACGCTGTTAAGATCAGGTGACATTTTTCGGCTAGCCAGCATTTCCCTGTGTGTGACACAGTGTGTAGACTGGCATTCAGAAGCAACCTCTTTGACTCGGGTAGTGAAACCAGACTCATTAAGCCGTTCCAACAGCTGTGCTTCGATGTCCTCCGCTATGTCATCGATTCTCCTTGAAACTGTGGTAGGTGAAAGAGAAACCTGTGCCATCTTATTAGCTGCAGCTTCTCCCAACAGTTCACGGCACATGTCCTTGGCAGCAGGCAGAATCAATTCTTCACCAACAGTGAAAGGCTTCTTAGCCTCACAGCTAGCCACCTAGCCACTAAGTACGATGCTCTCAGAGCAGCAGCGTTTGTAGAGGTGGTGGCTCTCAGCATTTGCTTCTGTTCCGCTTGCTTACATTTTTTCCGCTCAAAAAACTCAGCGGGTTTGTCTAAGTGCAGGGTGCTTGGACTCAAGGTTCCGAAGCAGTTTTGAGGGCTTCATTGCCTCATTAGACAGCTTTTCTCCACATATCACACACAGGGGGCTTGGAGCGTGCAAGTCACCGGTCGCAATAAAGCCATATTTTATGTACGTCTCGTTGTATTTTCTGTTGAAGGAAGCTTTCTTTTTTTTTGGAGTCTCAGCATCAGCTGTCTCTGCGTTATCATCATCGTTAGGCCTTCTGTGTCCCCTACCATCTCGTCCAAAGAAACTCTCAAGCAACGTTTGTTTTTTACTCATCGAGTAGTTGCAGGTCAATGACCAACTGGTGACCTCGCGTGGGTAATGACCTTGCGTGCGTTCAAACTCAACAGCGGGCATGACAGGGAATGAGGCAAGGTGCAGTTGACGCATATCGTTTCCTCATGGCCCGGTGGTTGGGGACCACTGCAATACATAATAATAGAGAAAAGTATCTGTGAACTACAATAAGTACATATATTAAATAAGTAGTGCAAAAATAGAAATAAAAAAGTAGTGAGGTAGTATTCAAGGGTTCAATGTCCATTCAGAAATCGGATGGCAGAGGGGAAGAAGCTGTTTCAGAATCATTGAGTCTGTGCCTTCAGGCTTCTGTTCCTTTTTCCTGGTGGTAGTAATGAAAACAAGGCGTGTCCTAGGTGAAGGGGGTCCTTAATGATGATTGGCACCTTTTTGAGGCATCACTCCTTGAAGATGCCCTGGATACTATGGAGGCTGGTGCCTGTGATGGAACTGACTAAGTTTGTAACTTTTTGCAGCTTATTTCAATCTTGTGCAGTAGCCCCTTCCCCCCCCCCCCCCCGGCTGCCCCATACCAGACAGTTATGCAGCCAGTTAGAATGCTCTCCATGGCTATTTATTTATTGGGTTACATCATGACCTAGGCCCTTCCGTCACTTCGAGCCACACTGTCCAGCAACCCCCAATTTAATCCTGCCGAATCACTGGACAATTTACAATAACCAATTAACCTACAGACAGTATGTCTTTGGAGATTAGAAATTCCAGTTCCTTAGTGACCATATTACTATCTTTGGAACAGAGGTGGTCTGCCCAGACCTCGTATTCAGGTTATATTCCCCTGGTGCATTCCTAATAGCCTCAGTTTCCGGTGGTTGATATAAGCAAAAACATACAAGTTCCTTTGCCTAGAAATTGGGCAGCTGAGTTCTGTTTTTGAGCCACAAAAAGCAAATGGCAATTGAAATCTGGGACTTGATTTCTGTGGCATGTTGTGTGCTTTTTGTTGTAGGTCCCTTCAGTCTGAAGTACTGATGCATAGAGGACCCTAGGTTTATGTAACGAGATCCAGTGAAGTGCAGTGTGTAACTGGATTGCACATCAGGAGTTTTCAGTGGTGCTTGACTGTATTGTAGGGTAATGTAATGGGTGAGACATATTGTTCAGAATAGAAACTGTTCTATATAATCACAAACACAGCCATTGAGTGTGAATTCAGTGTATGGCAACTGTTTTGGGGTTTTTGTTCATAATGGAAGTAAAAGGCTGCTTCTGTTAAGCACATAAAACAACTCTTGCACATTTTATTCAGAAAATCCTACAGTATCATGTGGGATACTACGAGGGGTGATTGATAAGCTCGTAGCCTAAGGTAGAAGGAGTCGATTTTAGAAAGCCTAACATATTTATCTTTCCTACATTTACACACTTACTCCAGCAGTCGTGGAGCATACGGATCCCTTCTTTGTAGAAGTCGGCGTCTTGGACCTCCAGAAGTGGTCCACAGCAGGGGTAATTGATAAGTTCGTGGCCTAAGGTGGAAGGAGATGAGTTATTAACTTCAAATTTTCTGCAGTTTCACACAGAGTTGAACTGCACGTGCATGTATCAAGAGCTGTATAACTCATCTCCTTCTACCTTAGGCCATAAACTTATCAATCACCCCTGCTGTGGACTACCTGGAGGTCCAAGACACTCTGGTTACATGCATATGCAGTTCAACTCTGAGTGATAATGCAGAAAGTTTGAAGTTAATAACTCATCTCCTTCTACCTTAGGCCACGAGTTTATCAATCACCCCTGCTGTGGACCACTTCTACAAAGAAGGAATCCATATGCTCCACGACCACTGGACTATGTGTGTACATGTAGGAGGGGACTATGTTGAAAAATAAATGTGCTAGGTTTTCTAAAATTGACTCCTTCTGCTGTAGGCCACGAACTTATCAATCACCCCTCGTATTGCTGAAGGCTTCTTTCACACTGCCTGTGAGCCAAGAATTACCAGGGGCAGGGCTGAGCCAGTGCTTTTCTGGCTTGGGAACTAGTCAGGTAGATTTACATTAAGATAGATACTTACCTGACTCTCCCTCAGTTCAACAGACCTTGATCCTGCTCAATAGAGACTAACACACTTGGTCTGTGTTCATTTTAACCATTGCCTCTTCACTCAAATTCAGTCTTCTGTGACTTGTGTCATCCATGATTTCAACACTTTAGCTGACTTCAGCTCACTCTGCAAAGATAAAGGCAAGACCTGTTCAACTGCACCAAACCGAGTAACTCACTGCCTTTAAAGGCATCTACTAATTTTTCAGTTTTTGTACTTCAATTGTATTTGCATGGCACTTATTGTCCAAGCTTTCCATAGTTTAAAACACTTTGAATGTAACCTATCTTGAAAGTATTTTTCAGCAACCTTCAGATGCACCACGTATATCATTTCCTTAACTTACAGGATGTGACCCCGCCACTATACTCTGTTGTACTGTCAATGGCTAGATGTCATTTCTGAAAAGGAGCCAAGAGAAACAAATGCAGCACCACAGATATGATTCCACTAAAAGCAACAGTAGTTTTACATTGACCTTTCTAGATTTATATGTCATATCCCATGCTATGATTTGGTTTCTGGCTCACGTTTTGTAGAGGACCAGTGTTCAAAATGGTCTGCAGCAATATGTTGTGATCATCTTCATCCAGTAGGAGGAAAATGATCAAAACCCGTTTTGGATGTTCCCACATCCATATTTACACAGAAGACTTGAGAAAGAGGAGATGGAAAATTCCTGTCTGGAACTCCAAAAGTTCACTTGGATGATCTATAGCTGAATAGATATGAAATGAAGGAGAATAGAGATGAAATAGAGTGTTTAATCCTTTATAGATAAAAAAAATGTACAGAGATAAAATTAAGTTTTTATGTTGAAAAATGAGGGATGATATTTCTTAGAATCAATCAATAATGTTTTGGCATATGGCATATGGTTACTTAAACAGTGAATGGTAACATTCCCAGCTATAGTATGGGATATTAACTGAGGAACTGTCTTGTCACATTCTGTTAAAGTGACCACAGGATCTGATCCTGGAATGTTTAATGCCTTTAGATTGGGATGAAACTTTTAAGGCTCAGCATGATATTAGTGTTGGCAGAATAATCCAGACTCTTTCTGTAGTGATGACATCCTTTGAAACTGCTCAAGCAAGTTTGAGTGTCTGGATACTGAACAAACATATTGGCCTAAAAAGACACTACTGGGATTTCTTTTAGTTATATTACTCTCCATAAACAGGTATGATTGTAGTGAAAGCAGTGTGTAAAGAAGGACAAATCAGTTAGTTTTGGCTGTATTTCTAGATGATAAAAAGAAGCTCCAGCTAGAAGAGGTGAAAATTTCATCACAATATTAAAGTCAATCCTTGTGCTATTTCCAACATTGGTTCTTCTTTTTATACTTCTGGGGCAACTCAAGTAGCAGCAATACTCTCAATGGATACGATTAAGTATTCTTGTTTCAGCCTGAAACAGCTAAAATTCACAACTGCTTCCAAGGTCAGTACAGTCAACAAAGATGTCTTAATGCATTTAAATGAACTATCGCTGCTTAAAACTGACGGAAACAATGCTGACTGTGGACGGAAGCACCCACGGAGGAAGCGTGGCTTTAGATCGGGGTTACAAGTGCGTTTAAGGAAACAGGGTTTTAAACTCCCAATACCGACTATCTGGCTGGCAAACATGCAGTTTCTGGTGAATAAAATTGATGATCTCAGAGCTAGGGTGCTGAATCAGAGGGACATTACGACCACGTGTGTCCTTTGTTTCATGGAATTCTGATTAATCCCTTCCATACCGGATGCAGTGATTCAGATCGGGTTTACTATACACCGTCATGATAGATCTATAGAGTCTCTCAAAAACAGAGATGGAGGAGTATGCCTCATGATCAACTCTTCTTGGTGCACAAATATATTAATGCTGTCCCGGTTCTGCTCACCAGACCTGGAATATCTAGCAGTTAAGTGCCATCCTATTTACCTACCATGGGAGTTCTCCAGAGTCATTTTGGTAGCAGTATACATTCCACCTCAGGCCAATGTCAATCAGGCTTTAAATGATCTGAGCAATGGGATCAATATGCATGAAACAGTACATCCTAACACCTTCACCATTGTATTGGGAGATTTTAACCAGGCCAGTCTGAAAAAATCACTAAGCAACTACCATCAACAGATCACTTGCAATACCAGAGGAAACAACACATTGGACAACTATTACACTGCCATCAAGAATACCTACCGTGCTCTTCCAGGCCCACACTTCGGGAAGTCTGATCACCTGGCTGTACTTCTACTCCCTGTGTTTAGGCAGAGACTAAAGAGTGCAGCACCAGCAGTGAGGACCAAGAAGGTATGCACAAGGGAAGCACAGGACTGCTTTGAATCAGTGTACTGGACTGTATTCAAGGATTCATCTTCGAAACTGGATGAGTATGCTGCAGTTGTTACCGACTTCATTAAATCTGTGTGGATGAGTGTGTGCCTACAAAGGCTTACTGTACATTCCCAAACCAAAAGCCGTGGATGAACCAGGAGGTACGTCATGTGCTGAAGGCTAGATCTGTGGCATTCAAGTCTGGCAACCCAGGTCTGTACCAGAAAACCAGGTATGATTTGCGGAGGGCTATTTCAAGGGTGAAGAGACAATTTTAAATGAGGTTGGAAGCGACGTCAGATGCACGACAACTCTGGCAGGGCTTGCAAGACATTACTTCCTAAAAAAGCGAAACCCAATAGCATGAATGGCAGCGATGCTTCACTACCAGATGAACTCAACACCATCTATGCACGCTTTGAAAGGGAGAATACAACTACAGCTGCGAAGATCCCTGCTGCACCTGATGACCCTGTGATCTCTGTCTCAGAGGCCGATGTTAGGCTGTCTTTAAAGGGAGTGAACTCTTGCAAGACCGAAGGTCCCAATGGATTACCTGGTAAGGCTCTGAAAACCTGTGCCAACTGACTAGCGGGAGTATTCAAGGACATTTTCAACCTCTCACTACTACAGGTGGAATGTCCCATTGCTTCAAAAAGGCAACTGTTATACCAGTTGCCTAAGAAGAATAACGTGAGCTTCCTTAATGACTGTCACCCAGTAGCACTCACATCGACAGTGATGAAATGCTTTCAGAGGTTGGTCATAACCAGACTGAACTCCTGCCTCAGCAAGAACCTGGACCCATTGCAGTTTGCCTATTGCCACAATAGGTCAACAGCAGACGCAATCTCAATGGCTCTCTACGCGGCTTTAGACCACCTGGACAACATAAACACCTATGTCAGGATGCTGTTCTTCGACTATAGCTCAGCATTTAATTCTATCATTCCCACAATCCTGATTGAGAAGTTGCAGAACCTGGGCCTCTGTACCTCCCTCTGCAATTGGATCCTTGACTTCCCAACTGGAAGACCACAATCTGTGCAGATTGGTGATAACAACTCCTCCTCACTGACGATCAGCACTGGCACACCTCAGGGCTATGTGCTTAGCCCACTGCTCTATTCTGTATATACACATGACTGTGTGGCTAGGCATAGTTCAAAAACCATTTATAAATTTGCTGACGATACAACCATTGTTGGTATAATCTCAGTTGGTGACGATAGGATGTACATGAGTGAGATATGCCAACTAGTGGAGTGGTGCCGCAGCAACAACCTGGCACTCAACGTCAGTAAGATGAAAGAGTTGATTGTGGACTTCCAGAAGAGTAAGATGAAGGAACACACACCAATCCTCATAGAGGGATCAGAAGTGGAGAGAGTGAGCAGCTTCAAGTTCCTGGGTGTCAAAATCGCTGAGGATCTAAGCTGGTCCCAACATATTGATGTTATTATAAACAAGGCAAGGCAATGGCTATACTTTATTAAAAAATTAAAGAGATTTGATATGTCAACAAATACACTCAAAAACTAATATAGATGCACCATGGAGAGCATTCTGACAGGCTGCATCACTGTCTGGTATGGGGGCGGGGGGGTGGGCTATTGCACAGGATGGAAAGAAGCTGCAGACGGTTGTAAATCTAGTCAGCTCTACCTTGGGTACTAGCCTACAAAGTACCCAGGACATCTTCAAGGAGCGATGTCTCAGAAAGGCAGCATCCATTATTAAGAACCCCCAGCACCCAAGGCATGCCCTTTTCTCACTGTTACCATCAGGAAGGAGCTACAGGAGCCTAAAGGAACACACTCAGCGATTCAGGAACAGCTTCTTCCTCTCTGCTATTTGATTCTTAAATGGACATTGAACCCTTGGACACTACCTCACCTTATTTTAATATATAGTATTTCTGTTTTTTCCACAATTTTTAATCTATTTGATATACATATACAGTATAAAGTATACTGAATAAGATTTTCTTATTTATTTATTATTATTTTTTCTTCTATATTATGTATTGTATGGAACTGCTGCTGCTAAATTAACAAATTTCATGTCACATGCTGGTGATAATAAACCTGATTCTGATTCTGAATTTTTTCCTCTTATACAAATTATATACTGGATTGTCGTTCAATACAAGTTTTGACAGGTCAGAAAATTCTGAACTTTTATTTAAAAGAATAATAATTATTTTGTGCTTTCCCTCTTTTCCGTAGTCTTCACACATTTAGTTAATCTAAAATGTTTGTGCCATTGGAAAATGACTTGCAATACTATGAATATACCTTTGAAGTATGATTGTTGGGTTTCTCTATTGAAGTGTTGTTACTTTGTGTTCCTAAAGAAGAAGAAAACAGTTGAAAGCCAAAGTCAGAATTACTCAACCACAGCCCCAACCCAAAAATTAAGGCAAATGGATCCAAGAAACTTCAATTCTGCATAAATTGATTGATAATGGATGCAGTGAGAGTTGTTTCTCTTTCTGTAATCTGTCCAGAACCAATCTCTGCCATAGACACTGAACTGCAGCCTTTAAACCGATATAATGGAAATTCATTCTAGACATACTAGTTTGTCAATTTACAGAAATGATACTTTTGAATTAGCGAAAAGGAAATCCATGTATCATATAGTATTACAGATACTTTTCCATATGCATTATGGCACTTTACTTAACCTAAAATTAGAAAAAGATGCCTTAACACTTTAACCCAGTGTGATTTCAGCTTAAAACTTTTGGGCATTAAACCTTATGAGGTATTATTAGGGTATATGATTCTGATTTCAACTCAGGTAGCATTTAGTAATTTTCAAAAATTTTCATTAGGTGCAACTGAATAGTCAGCCAACAGAAAATATCTTCAGAAATTCACCCTCTCTCCACCTTGCATACACTGTTCTCTCGAATCTGTGCAGTTTGCAGCCGCACAGCAACTGAAATGCTCCCGCACACATAGCCTTTGTTGTCACACAGCTGGAATTTTCTTTTATATAATGTTAATATAAAGTGCCGCACAATTTTCAGGCCATGTAAAAATTTTCTGCTTAGAGCAATGTTTGGTCCATGCAGCTGTAAAAAGAAAATTAGAGGGAATGTTGCTTGCTTATATTCAATAATGTTTAACTATACTTTGTTTTGGTTTTTTTGTTTCTCCAGATGGTCCTAAATTTTTATTGGTTCCCAAAGACCAGGTGGTAGTGGAAGGAACTACAGTGGATTTCTTCTGTCTTGCAGAGGGGACCCCAGCTCCAGTGATCGCCTGGACTAAAGCAGGTTTCCAGCATATTTTGTTTGTGTACAATGATATGCATCAAGCTTTGAGATAGTAATGATGTTGAAACTACTGTATCATGAAATTTACCGTCACTTTGAGAGCTCTTTGTATCCATGATTTAAAGCAGAATTCCAGTTGTTGTCAGTGATTCCATGTGCCTCAAATATGGAAGCAAGTGAAAGTACTTGTACTAGCATGAAATCCAGCCACTTATGAACTAATCCCATTATAAAATACATGGACAAGCTAATACTGTATTTTGTTGCAGGAGGCGCTAGTGATTGTTAATTATGTCTAACATTGTAAAGTACTTGACAACTGTTTTTATGTGGATTATAATTCATTCACATACTTATTTCAAACTATAAGAGATAGTTAAATACATGTTTATGTGCTTACAATTTGTGAGCTTCTGCCAACCACAGTGGTACGATCTAATCTTTACTTGCAACTTGTTTTTAAAAATAAGACACATTTAAAATAAGGCATTTGTTGCTCCTGAAATGCCATCCGAGAATTTCGTAAGATGATTGGCAGCTCAGCCAACTCATTAATATCACACGGGATGAAAACCAGGAAAAATCCACTAAATTGAATGCCCATCATTAGTAAAAGGGATAGAGCCCAAAAGACCACAAGACATAGGAGCAGAATTAGGCCTTTCGGCCCATTGAGTCTGCTCTGCCATTCCATCATAGCTGGTTATCCCTCTCAGCCTCATTCTCTTGCATTTTTCCTGTACCTTTGACACCATTACTAATCAAGATCATCAACATCAGCTTTAAATATACCTAATGACTTGGCCTCCAGAGATGTCTCTCACAATACATTCCACAGATTCCCCATCCTCTGGCCAAAGAAATTCCTCCTCATCCCAATTATAAAGGGACATTTTTGTACACTGAGGCTGTGCCTTCTGGCCCTAGTCACCCCCACTATAGGAAACATCCTCTCCTCATCCATTCTAAATAGGCCTTTCAATCTTCAATGATTTAATGAGGTCCCTTCTTTCTCCTTTCTTATTGACTGGAGTAACATTTACAATATTCCAGACCTCCAAAACCATTCCAGAATCTATTGATTCCTGAAGGATCACTACTAATGCCTCCACAGTTTCTTCAGCTACCTCTTTCAGGATGCTGGATTGTAGTCCATCTGATCCTGGTAACTTCTCTACCTTCAGACCTTTCAGCTTCCCAGGCATCTTCTCTTTAGTAATAGCAGCTACACTCACTTCTTTTCTTCTGTTGCTTTCAAAATTGTGAAGCCAATGAATGAATGGTGTTTTCGGTGTCCAATGGTGTCATCCCATTGAAGACTAATGCAAAACTCTTAGTGAGTTCATCCTCCATTTCTTTGTTCCCCATTACTACCTTTCCAGTGTCATTTTCCAACACTCTGTTATCCACTCTCACCTCTCTTTTACTCATTGCATATTTGAAAAAACTTTTGCTATCCTCTGTTATATCATTGGCTAGCTTACCTTCATATTTCATCTCTTCTCTCTTTGCTGCTTTTTTAGTTGCCTTCCGTTTGTTTTTAAAAGCTTCTTAATCCTTTAGCTTCCCACTAATTTTTACTTCATTATATACCCTCTTTTTTTTATGCTATCTATGATTTACCTTGTCAGCCATGGTTGCCTCATCTTTCCTTTAGAATACTTTTTCTAAAGGATGAATCAATCCTGCATATTCCAAATTGCTCCCATTTAATTAGTTTTTCCCTCTCAAAATTGCAGGGTGAATTCTACCATATTATGATCACTGTCTCCTAGGGGTTCCTTTACCTTAAGCTCGCTAATTAAATCTGGTTTATTACACAACATCCAATCCAGAATGGCCTTCTCCTAGTGTGATCAACCACAAGCTGCTTCATAAAGCCATCCCATAGGGATTCTACAAATTTATACTCTTGGGATCCAGCACCATCCTATTTTTTCCAATCTACCTGCATACTGAAATCCCCATGACTACCGTAACATTGCCCTTTTTACATGACTTTTCTATCTCCCTAAATTGCACCCTTCATTTTGGCTACTATTCAGAGCCCTCTATATAACTCTCATCAGGGTCTTTTTACCCTTGCAGTTTTTTAACTCTACCCACAAGAGTTCTAAATCTTCTACATCTATGTCACTTCTGAAGGATTTGATTTCATTTCTACCCCCTCCCCGCCTACCTGTCTGTCCTGTCAATACAATTTGTATTCTTAACATAGAGTCATAGGGTCAAACAGCCAAGAGTCCATGCTGACCAAGATTTCTATTTAAGCTAGTCCCATTTGTCTGCTTTTGGCCCATGTTCCTCTAAGCCTTTCCTATCGATGTACCAGTCCAAGTTACCTTTTAAATGTTGTTAATGTACCTGCTTCAACACTTCTCTGGCAACTCATTCTGTTTACAGAGCACGCTCTGGGTGGAAAAAGTTGCTCAAATGGTTCCCATTAAATCTTTCCTCTCTCACCTTAAACTTCTGCCCTCTAATTCTTGATTCCCCAACCCTGGGCTAAGGACTGTGCACACTACCCCTCTATAAACATCTTAATGAGAACAGCCATCATTCTCCTATGTTCCAATCAAAAAACGTACTCTGCTCAATCTCTGTCCAAGACTCGGTCCCTCAAGTTCCAGCAACACACTGTAAATCTCCTCCGTTCATGTTTTTGCCACAGAGATCACCAATGAAGTGATGAAGGTAGCTACATAGGATCACATTGGATATGTGCACAGAAACAGGTCATTTGCTGTTGGTATTTCCACTCAAGCCTCCTTTCACCTTTCATTATCCAGATAAATGAGCCAAACACTCTAATTCCCTTCACTGTTGTATAGCCTTCCATAAATTCTTCTATACTTCTTGCTGCAAGCAATTCCTTTGTTATGGAGTTCATATTCACATTGGACTTTGAGTAAAGCAGTTTTTTAATCTGAATTCCCTACTGAATTTCTTTTTTCTGAAATGCTTAACAAAATCTGATTTTATTACGCTTATTAATCTAATTAAATAACACTATGGGATGCCTTACAGGATAATAAAACAAGTATACAGGCAATAACAGGCATTTATAATCAGTTGTATGTACTACAGTGAAGTGATTTACTAAATTTATATGACAAATGACTCCAGGTAAAAAGATGTGCTTCAAGTTGTGCTGCTGCTTTCATAAACTATGGAGCAGAGCATTGTTTAGGAACCCTGCTGATTGTTGTAGTATAACTAGAGTGCCATTACTCATCACTATGTTACAATAACACAGTCACATCTTAGGGCCCCGTAACGATCTGAAAAACAGCATTAGTTACCAAAAGGCAAATAGTGATAAAAAAGGGGCACCATATGTTCAACAAAGCTCATTTTCCTCTGGGCTGAAAGCCTTCTCTGTGTGTTGTGTATAGGACAGCGCAGGGACAGGCCCTTTGGCCTGTCTAGTCCATGCCAAACTATTATTTTGTCTGGTCTTACTGCGTTTCACCTGGACTATCGCCCACCATACCCTTCCTATGCATATATTTATTCAAACTTTGCTTAAATGCTGAAATCAAATCTGCATTCATCACTTCAACTGGGAGCTCATTCGATACTCAGAACCGTCTGAATGAAGTAGTTCCCCTCATATTCCCCTTTAACATTTCACCTATCACCCTTAACACGTGACCTCTAGTTCTAGTCTCACCCAACCTCTGTTGAAAACTCCCGCTTACATTTACCCTCTCTACACCCCTCATAATTTTGTGTACCTCTATCAAAGCTCTCCTCATTCTCCCAGGCTATAGAGAACAAAGACTGAACTTTTAATCTTTCCCTGTAACTCCGATCCTGAAGACTCGGCAACATCCTTGCAAATTTTCTCTGTACTCTTTGGTACAATTCCTGTAGGTAGGTGACCAGAACTGCACTCAGTATTCCAGATTAAGCTTCACCAACATCTTACATAACTTCAACATAACATTTCAATTCTTGTATTCAATACTTTGATTTATGAAGCTTTGGTTTCTAAAGCTTGTGGATCTTTGCGTCTTATTCCCAGTAACCTGAGCTTGGACTGATGTGGTAGAACAGCACAATGTGTTCTGGTCCTTGTTGAGGATGAGTTGATAGCAGGAACCATACCTGAAAAGAAAAAAAATGGTAGAGGCATATTGCTGACTTCTATGATATCTGAGGCCCATCAACTGCTGGAAGATATTCCTCATTACTTGCTATATGTCATCCCATGCCTGGCTGTTATCTGCGCCATGCAACTTGCAAACATGAATTGGTTCTAACTGGACACATTTAAATGAAGTCTGAACTTCTTTCAACTTATTGAATTGTGGAGACCTTTGCAGTAGGGCCTGGCTTCCAGATCCAAGTTCCACAAGGCCCAATTCTGTATAAATTTTGTATTGAATTGAACATATTTTATGGAGAAACCTTTGCGTGGTGTATTTGCCTGGTTCAGCGAGCTGCCCAGTTTGGGAAGCTTTGCTTGAATAGAAAGTAATGTTCAGAAAATTGTATTTTGGGTAGATTTTCATTTGGCTTCAAATAGACCAAAAGCATATTTGAGTCTTGTTTATTATTGTAGTGGTCCAGATTGTATTAAGTAGATTATAGAGAACATTTCTAAGTGCTCAGGATGGGGTTGGGTTTTCAATGACCATGGTCGGTTGTGCTCAGATTAAGTTCTAATTTTATACCGAAGCAGCCCAATATTCTGCAGATCCCCATCACGATTATGCAGCATGCCTGACTGTGATGACAGCTGGCTTCCCAAAATATTCTCTTTTCATTCATTTTCAACTTCTGAGTATCATTGACAAGGGTAGTCAATTCCACTCAGTGGCCACTTTATTAGACGCAGGAGTGGAACTTGGTGTGGTCTTCTGCTGCTGTAGCCCACCCACTTCAAGGTTCAACACATGGTGCATTCCGAGAAGCTCTACTGCACACCACTATTTTAACACATTGCTATTTGAGTTACCTTCCTCTCAACTTGAACCAGTCTGGCCTTTCTCATTAACAAGCTGTTTTCACCCACAGAACTACCAGTCACTTGATTTTTCTTTTGCTTTTCCACACCATTCTCTGAAAACTTGAGAAGCAGTTGTGCATGAAAATCCCATGAGATCAGCAGTTTCTGAGATACACAAACAACCCCATCTGGCACTAGCAGCCATTCATTCCACAGTCAGACACTTGGATCACATTTCTTCCCCATTCTGACATTTGGTCTGAATAACAACTTCTTCTTCCTCTATTTTTGGCTGTTTAGATGCATCCAGGCGTATTACAGCCCTCCGCAGGATGTATAATTATAGAACTTCAAGGAACTCAAATTCTCGAGTACAACCTAGTCTCACGTATAAACTGAATAATAGACTCATCAATCAGATGTTGATTCTCTTGATGGCCAAACAAAGATTTAATAGAAAACCAAAATAAATTTAAGCTAGGTAACCTCTTGAACAACATGCTTCTTTCAATTTTGTATTGATTACAACTCAGCAAAACATGCTGGAGCGTCTCTGGACTACCACAGTCACATAATCCAGTAGGATGTTTTCCTATTATTTTTAAATATTAATTTAGCCTACAATGCCCCAACCTAAGTCTTGTAAATTTCACCATACCTCTGCAACTTAAAAGGTCTGAGACCTTTTTAACTAGTGGGTGACTAGAAAAATAATACCTGCCCCTTAATTCATGTTTCCAATCCTCCTGCCACTTCTTCTCTATACCTTTTTTAATCCTACTTTTAAATTTTGTTCTGCCTAGGGGAACTCTAATTTCTACTTGCCTGCTCTGTAAGGAAGACTTTGCAATGCCATCCACAATTTCATTTCCCTCCACCCCAGCATGCCCAGGTATCCATGAAAATCTAACTGCACAACCCATCTTCCCTACTCTGAAGAGCACTAAGAGAATCTCAATAACTATGTCAGGACGCACTTTTGATTTACTCCCTTTTATAGGCTCTAAGGCAGCAGCAGAATCCAAAAAGATGATAACCCTACGTGGTCGAGAGTCTTCTATCCACCATAAGGCCCAGAGGATTGCTAATAATTCTGTTGCAAAGACAGAAACACCATCTGAAACCTGGTGACCAATTTTAACTTGGAAGTTGAGACACATACATCCCAAATCCTGCCCTACTGCTCTCTGGGTCCACTGAGCCATCAGTAAAAATCTTCAGATAAGATCCCCATTTATTATTTAAATATTCATTTGTGATCAACGCTGATGAAATTGCACTGCTTCCTTGAAGCTGAAAAAGGAGGAATAGGTCTACTTCTTGTTCTGGAAAGAGCCAAAAAGGGACAGGTGGCAGGCAAAATTGGTCAACTATGTCTTCCTCAGTCAGTTTCAATTTCACAGCCCAGTTATTAACCAAATCTAAAAATGGGCATCTTTTAATTTTACTTTGGCACCCTGACTTCCCCTGCAAAAGACACTTTGATGGACAGCTGTGATTGAATCCATTTAGTTTTACCCAATACTGCAGGCCCAACTGAATTCGTCTTAAATGTAGAGGCATTTCTCCCATCTCCACACATAATGCTGGGACTGATGTTGTTCCAAAAGCTCGACAACAGAGTCTAAGTGCTTTGGACTGCACAGTGTCTAGTTTTCCATGCACTGCCGTAGCAGCGGAACCATAAGCAATACAACCATAATCTATAACTGATCTAATCATAGCTAGATACATTAAGTAGTTTCCTGCCCTGCTCCCCAGTCACATCCAACAATACTTCTCACAACATTTAAAACTTTCTCACACTTTCCAATTGTTTTATTTATATGAACCCTCCAAGTAAGTCTTTCATCAAACCAGACACCTAAAAACGTGAATACCTTGACTCTTTCTAGTGGAGAATCATATAGACACAATTCACAATCAGGAATCTTTCTTCTAAGGCCAAAAATCATGTATTTGAACTTAGAAGCAAAAATCCTGAAACCCCATTTATTAGCCCAGTTTTCAACTGATCTTAAAGCCTTTTGTACCTGCCTTAATATATACTTGATGTTTCTTCCTCTTTTCCAGATTGCACCATCGTCTGCAAACAATGATTTGCCAAATTCTGCCCCTACCTGATCAAAGATATCATTTATCATGATATTAAAAGGAACTGGCCTAATGACACTTCCTTGAGGGGTACCATTACCTATTGTAACTGACTTGGAGCTTGTTCTGCCTATTCTTACTTGAATTGTCCTTTCCTTAAGGAAATCTTTGATCCAATTAAATATTCTACCTCTAATTCCCACATCATAGAGTTTAATTAATAAGCCATCCTTCCATAGTGAGTCATATGCTCTTTCAATATCTAGAAATACACCTACCATTACTTCTCTATTTTGAAATGTTTTTTTTTAATATCATGATCTAAAAGGGCAACAGCTTCCATTGTTGATCTTCCAGCTCTAAAACCACTTTGATAGGCAGCAAAATGTCCCTTATTCTCCAAAAAATAAACAAGTGTCTTGGTGACCATTCGTTCCATAGTTTTACAAAGCACTGACTTTAAAGCTATAGGCCAATACGAACTAGGACTAGACATGTCCTTACCTGGCTTTAAAACTGGAACTACCACCGTATGCTTCCATTCTACTGGTAATTTTCCTTCTTCCCACACTGAATTAACAATGCTAGAATTTCTATTAATACAGAGTCATCTAAATGCTTAAGCAGTTCATAACACAGTCCATCCCTACCAGGAGACGTGTTTGAACCTGATTGGACAGCTTCCTGCATTTCCTGAAGGGAGAAAAACAAATTTATGGAGCTATTATCATCCAAACTCCTGTCCAGTTTCCAACTTTCCTTTAACATAATTTCCTTTCTCAAATCACCTAACTCTCCAGAACTGTGTAATGCTTGGAACACCTCTACAAACACATCAGCCTTTTCCTTATTGGTTACAGCTTCAATATCTCCTTCCAGCAAAGTTGGGATAGATGGTTTCCTATATATCCCTGACATTCTGTGAATGATCATCCATAGCTGCTTTATAGGTGTCTCAGGGCCCAGGGTTCCACAAAATCTTCTCCAACTATCCCTCTTTGCATTTTTAATTACTCTCCTTGCTACTGCTCTTTCCTTTTTATACTCCATAACATTATCTAACACTGAGTACTTTCTTAATTTCCTGTAAGCTCTATTTCTTTCTGCTATATCACAATTTTTATTCCACCACAGAACTAGTGCTCAAGCCTTAAGTACATTCCGTGGCGGAATAGTCAACTGAGCAGCTTTATGAATTATAGAACAGAGGGATTCATTCCAATCATCTATGGAGCCCTCGCTATTAATTTCTTCTATTATATCCACAGCTTTCTCCTGGCACTCATCCCAATGGGCCAAAGAAAAATTATACCTAGCAGACCTCTCCTCAACTTATACTATCAAATTTCTACCAAATCTACAGTTTGTACATAATATAGGATAGTGATCACTTCCTAGTGTGTATCTGTCCATAACATCCCATTCCCCAAACCTAGCTAAGTTTGAGGAAGTGATAGATAAGTCTAAGTGACTACAAGTGTTCTTTACAATATTAAATCTTGTAGGCCTTCCGTCATTTAGCAGTACCATGTTGTATTTATCTAGAAACTCCTCTATTACCGCTCCATTACTATCTTTACTTTCGCTACCCCATATAGAATTACGGGCATTGAAATCTCCAACCCAGATTACTGGGGATCTTACCTTATTCATAATTTCATCCAAATCTGATAACATATTACCTGGATTATAAAAGTTAATCAGAGTTATTTGACCACAAGAGCTCCAAACCTCCACAGCCATAATTTCAAGGTTAGATTTAAAATCAAGTCTTCTAAACTGGAGTCCTGCTTTTATGAAAGTTGCACACACTCCACCAGATTTACCCGTTCTATCAGCTCTCAAACTATCATATCCAGGGATCACAAAATCCAAATGAGGCTTTAAACATGTCTCCTGTATACAGATCTAATCAGGCTTGTCTTTAAAAGTTCCAACAAATCTTTTTAATTCTTGACCATTTGCAGATAAACTTCTTGCATTCCATTGTAATATTAAAAACATCCAATTACTAATTATTGGCCTCTTCATTCACATAAAGCTCCTCTGTACTCTCTGATCCCGACAACTGGGAAGTATTCAGTGATTGTTTGTCTGTCATATACTCATGTAATTTTTCCAGTGAAATCTGTTTTATATCAAGGAATCTCTCTGCAGCTTCAACAACTACTTTTATCATATCCGACCTTTTGGCTGTAGTTTTAGCCCCGACCAGTACATCAACAATAAACACAAAAAAGACTCTTTAGTCATCAACAACATGCCTGAAGGAACCATAGTTGGAAAACTCAATGTGCTGACTCCACATCGTTCCAATCTTTTCTTTGCTTATCCTTTGCTCTCTATCGACTTTCTTTACTGCATCAGCATTTTTTTTTGGGATACTAACATCCTGAATCTGCTTTGCCTTACTAAAATACTCACATCCTCTGAACGCCGCTATATGCTCCCCTCCACAGTTACTGCACTTAGGCACCACTGCCTTACATGCTTTAATATCACGATCCTCTCCACAATTCATACATCATCTTTTACCTCAACATGAACCAGCAACATGTCCAAATCTCTGGCAATTATAACAGTGTAAGGGAGGCCTAATATATTCTCTAACTTGATAAGACATGCACCCAAGATAGACTCTAGTTGGAAGAACATCACCTGCAAAAACCAGAAGAACAGGGAAATCCCAAATACCACCTTCTCTTGATTTCAATCGTTTGGCTTCAATCACTCGACCACCTTTAATATTGTCCAAAATTTTTTTTTCAGTTTGCTAGACCAAATACTATACACTACCCCCTTAACTCCCTTCCTTTCTTTCAGAGTAATACACTCCACTTTCACAACCAATTTTCCCACCATTTTAGCACTGTTATATTGGTTAATATCTTTGCAACAAATTTTCAGCAATCCATTAGACAAAATCTTGGCCTGGAATCCTTTACCTATTTGGTTCTCTGATGCTGCTGCCGCTTTCAAAGGATTAAGGGCTCTAAATCCTCCTCCTTCTTCCTCCTGACCTTTAATTTTATACAGAACTATAAATTCCTCCAATTCACCCATTTTTCTCAATGTGTTGTCTCCCTTTACTTCAGGTCTTTCACTTGATGCACCCCTTTTTTGGCTACCTTTACTTCTGGAGTATTCCACAGTCTCCTGCCCTCCCCCTTCAATTTCAATTTCAATTTCAATTTCAATCTCAATTTCAATCTCAATTTCAATCTCAATCCCTCCCTTCCTCCCGCAGCCATAGGCTACAAACTAACCCTTTCCAAACTACTAGGCTCCTCCATGCCAAAGTCCCCACCCACTCAATCAACAGCCCCAACTGCCAATCTCAGCTCAACAACTCAGCTGCCAGCAGCCTCAGCCCAGCCCACTGACTGCTATCAATCAACTGGTGAATCAGCAAACTCAGTGTAGGGCACTCCTTTTGAGTTCCACACTAACAATTCAATGACTTGATGATGGCTGAATACTTTTATGCATTGAGTTGCTGCTACATGATTGGTTGATTAGATATTTGTATTAACAAGCAGGTATACAGTGTACCTAATAAAATGGCCACTGAGAATACCCATCCCTTACTTCCCTTCAGAAGAGATAGGTGAGCCACATTCTTAAACAGCTGTTGCCCTTCTTCCACAGTGCTGTTGGATCACATTGTTAGGGATTGTTCTGGAGTTATGAAATCATGGATAGTATGATTCTGGATTAACTAAAATGAGAACCGGTTTTCAGGAAATAAAACCTGTACACAATTTAGCTCCCAATTGATAACTTTGTGGCTAGTAAAACTAATTATTTGGTGTGGGATATTATGATTCTGTCATAATACTACATAGGGGAAGACGATAGTTGAGTGTTCCTGCTATTAACACATTGCTAAAGGTGTATCCCTTCCACTTAATGCACCATTCAGAACAGGACTGCTCTGTCATTTCACCTTCTTAATCATCCTTCAGAAATGTAACAAACAAGAGATATTTTGGGTGTCTGGAGTTTGTACTAAGGCTGTGTCCACACTAGACTGGATAATTTTGAAAACGCCAGTTTCGAGTAAAAACGACAGGCGTCCACACTACGCGTTTTTCAAAATATCTCTGTCCACACCAAAACGGATATTTGGGCGAATCTACTCCTACTGGGCATACGCAGACACATCTACAGAAAACAAGCAACGAGGAAACGGTATAATATTTACGTTTCTGCGGTGGTGTTGTACTATTTCCATAGAATAAAACTAGAGTACCAACAACAACAGCAAAAGAAAGTTTTCAACAATGTCTTCGGGGAATACAAAGAAAACCTCCGCTGGAAAAATCAGACCGCACTTCTCTGTTTAGACCGACAATGAGGTCGAGCTGTTTCTGCGAGTTACAAACGACTACAAAGTCAGCAAAGCAGTGGAGATGTTTAATTCTAGACAAACAGTAGTTAAGGTCACCTTGGCATTGAAAAAGTACAAAACATTGTGTCAGGAAAATGAGGGTATCTTTTATTCTCCAGGAGATTTGCCGTGTGAATACTTTTCTATTTCCCAGTTGCAGCTTCCATGCGGCTCAGTTTTAGTTGGTCACAGCATAGGTTTTCTCGTAGACAGTGAAGCACCATTCTTATTTCCAGGTAAGGATGGTGCACGACTGAAAGGGAACTTGGTGGTGATGATTTTGCCCTGAACCTTGTTCATTTTGGTAGAAGAGTTTGCTGGTTTGGGAGATGCTGCCAGAGGATTCTGGGAAGTAACTGCACTGTATTGCATTGAGGATATATCCTGCAACCATTCGGTACAGGTGGTAAAGGAATCAAATTATTAGGGTGGTTGATTCAGTGCCACTCAAGTAGCTTACTTTCTCCTGAGCATTATTGGTACACTTATCTGGGCAAGTGAAGAGAATGTAATTTGTGCTTTATGGAAAGACAGAGAAACATAGAAAATAGGTGCAGGAGTAGGCCATTCAGCCCTTCGAGCCTGCACCACCATTCAGTATGATCATGGTTGATCATCCAACTCAGAACCCTGTACCTGCCTTCTCTCCATACCCGCTGATCCCTTTAGCCACAAGGGCCATATCTAACTCCCTCTTAAATATAGCCAATGAACTGGCCTCTACTGTTTCCTGTGGCAGAGAGTTCCACAGATTCACCACTCTCTGTGTGAAGAAGTTTTTCCTCATCTGGTCCTAAAAGGCTTCCCCTTTATCTTTAAACTGTGACCACTCGTTCTGGACTTCCCCAACATCAGGAACAATCTTCCTGCGTCTAGCCTGTCCAATCCCTTTAGGATTTTATACGTTTCAATAAGATCCCCCCTCAATCTTCTAAATTCCAGCATGTATAAGCCTAGTCGATCCAGTCTTTCATCATATGAAAGTCCTTCCATCCCAGGAATCAATCTGGTGAACCTTCTTTGTACTCCCTCTATGGCAAGAATGTCTTTCCTCAGATTAGGGGACCAGAACTGCACACAATACTCCAGGTGTGGTCTCACCAAGGCCTTGTATAACTGCAGTAGTACCTCCCTGCTCCGGTACTCGAATCCTCTTGCTATGAATGCCAGCATACCATTAGCTTTTTTCACTGCATGCTCACCTTCAATGACTGGTATATAATGACACCCAGGTCTCGTTGCACCTCCCCCTTTCCTAATTGGCCACCATTGAGATAATAATCTGTTTTTCTGTTTTGCCACCAAAGTGGATAACCTCACATTTATCCACATTAAATTGCATCTGCCATGAAATTGCCCACTCACCCAACCTATCCAAGTCACCTTGCATCCTCTTAGCATCCTCCTCACGGCTAACACTGCCACCCAGCTTCGTGTCATCCGCAAACTTGGAGATGCTGCATTTAATTCCCTCATCCAAGTCATTAATATATATTGTAAACAACTGGGGTCCCAGCACTGAGCCTTGCGGTACCCCACCAGTCACTGCCTGCCATTCTGAAAAGGTCCCGTTTATTCCCACTCTTTGCTCCCTGTCTGCCAACCAATTCTCTATCCACATCAATACCATACCCCCAATACCGTATGCTTTAAGTTTGCACACTAATCTCCTGTGTGGGACCTTGTCAAAAGCCTTTTGAAAATCCAAATATACCACATCCACCGGTTCTCCCCTATCCACTCTATTAGTTACACCCTCAAAAAATTCTATGAGATTCATCAGATGTGATTTTCCTTACACGAATCCATGCTAACTTTGTCTGATGATTTCACCGCTTTCCAAATGTGCTGTTATCACATCTTTGATAACTGACTCTAGCATTTTTCCCACCACCGATGTTAGGCTAACTGGTCTATAATTCCCTGGTTTCCCTCTCCCTCCTTTTTTTAAAAAGTGGGGTTACATTAGCCACCCTCCAATCTTCAGGAACTAGTCCAGAATCTAAAGAGTTTTGAAAAATTATCACCAATGCATCCACTATTTCTTGGGCTACTTCCTTAAGCACTCTGGGATGCGGACCATCTGGCTCCTGGTGATTTATCTGCCTTTAATCCCTTCAATTTATGTAACACCACTTCCCTCCTAACATGTATTTCCCTCAGTTCCTCCATCTCACCAGACCCTCAGTCCACTATTATTTCCGGAAGATTATTTATGTGCTCCTTAGTGAAGACAGAACCAAAGTAGTTATTCAATTGGTCTGCCATGTCCTTGTTCCCCATCATCAATTCACCTGTTTCTGACTGTAAGGGACCTACATTTGTCTTAACCAATCTTTTTCTTTTCACTTATCTATAAAAGCTTTTAGTCAGTTTTTATGTTCCCTGCCAGTTTTCTCTCATAATCTTTTTTCCCTTTCCTAATTAAGCCCTTTGTCCTCCTCTGCTGGACTCTGAATTTCTCCCAGTCCTCAGGTGAGCCACTTTTTCTGGCTAATTTGTATGTTTCTTCTTTGGAATTGATACTATCCCTAATTTCCCTTGTCAGCCACGGGTGCACTACCTTTCCTGGTTTATTCTTTTGCCAAACTGAGATGAACAATTGTAGTTCATCCATGCGATCTTTAAATACTTGCCATTGCATATCCACCATCAACCCTTTAAGTACAGTATCATTTGCCAGTCTATCTTAGCTAATTCACCTTAGGCATCAGGAGATGATTGGTCATTGGCAAAAGATAACCTATCCTGATGTGTTATTTAGCTATGGTATTTGTGTAGTTCAGCCAATTGAACTACTCGTCATAGGTAACCCCCAAAATAATAATACACAATTTGGAATGAATTGGAATCATAGGTGTGGGTAACATGAATATTACTTGCCACATGTCAATCCATGCCTGAACATTGTCACATCTTGCTTCTTGCAAACGTGAATTGGTTCATTTGTTGAGGGATTGAGAATAAAATTGAAGATTATGCAATAATCAGAGAATATCTCTACTTCTAACCAATGACACAAGAAAGATCATTGGTGAAACATCTGGTTGAATTTTGGACATTGTCTCAAGAAACTCCTGTAGTTATGAATTGAGGGTGGGATAATGGATTTCTGACTCAGTTTGTCACTCAACCATTTTTCTTTGTACATGGTATGACTCCAGCCTTTGGAGTATTTTTCCTTTGCTGCCCATTGACTTCAGCTTTTATTAGAGTGTCAATGATGCCTTAATGTATACAATGCTGCTTAAAGATCACAAGCTCCACTCTCCTCTCAGCTTTACAATCTAGCTCATTGGTGTATGTTTGGCACCTAGACTCAGATGAGGTCTGAAGCAGAGTGGGCTTGATAAAACCCAGAGTGGAGTATTAGTAAGTGCCAGTAGATAGTACACTTTGTTCATTTTGCTGATGACTGAGAAAAAAACAGTTGAGGCAGTAAATGGTCTGATTGGATTTGTCCTGTTTTTGTGGATTGGATGAACCTGGACAAATTTCTGTGTCAGTGTTATAAATCAAATGGAACAGTTTTGTTTAGACACACTTTGCTGATGCACAGACTGACAATACATGCTAGATCCTCACCATTCCATTGCCAATTGATGTGCTGGGCTTCAAGTCTTGTATCACACATGTTGTGTGGAGTAAGTTCACTGCTGTTCTCCACGGTCATTCAGATCAATAATTGTTCAGTTCTTGTAGTACAACCATCCATCATTGACAAATCTCTCCAGAGCACTTGATCAAGTTGTTGATATCATGGTCTGTGAACCAAAGACTTACTGGTTCATGTCTTGTCTTTTGGTGTGCTAACTTATCGGTTGATAAAAATGATGCCTTCAGTTTAACATAAATCAGTATAATCACGCTGTTTTATTTCCACTTCTGTTTATTAATCTCATTCAGGTGGTCAGTTGCCCAATGACCGAAGACACACAGTTTTGTCTACTGGAACACTGCGTATTGTGGGTGTAGCTGCCCATGATCAAGGCCAATATGAGTGTCATGCCATTAGTGTAGTGGGGGCAAGACATGTACCAGTACAGCTGACTGTTGAGTCAATAGGTGAGATCCGTGTTTTTTTCATAGATGTCAGAAGTCTTTTTTTTTGTTGTATCATAAGCTGTCATCCACTAACACAAACTGAAATTACCTTTATGACCTGTATTTTCTAGAGCCAGTTCAGTTGCAGTGTGACAGTGCTATTGATTACAAATATTGTGCAGATTAACGGTATACAAGTCACATCAAAAACAAACATTTTGAGCAATAGTTAAAGTTTTATTGGAATTAATTCTATTATTCTACAAATAAATTTGTACAGTATATTGCTCTGGATTTTCAGCATTGTAAATCTTTTGTATTTATGATGTGCTACTTCACTGTAAAGTCTCTTAGGGGTATGTCTACACTGAAGAAGTTTAAATCTTCTCTTCAAAAGTTCAGTGAGACTCTCACTGTTCCTCCACTGCTCTCCAACCCTTTGTCAACTTGAACTCCTTTCCCTCCTCCCCCCATCTTATTCTGGCTTCTTCTCCCTTGCTTTCCAGTCCTGATGAATAGTCTCAGCATGAAACATTGACTGTTTATTACCCTCCATAGATGCTATCTGACCTGTCAAGTTCCTCCAGTATTTTGTGTGCATAACTTGGAATTGAATCCACCCTTTGCCATCTACATGCTGAATTGTGTGGAGCAGTGTAGAAGCGGGAATATAATATTTTGTTCTGATTTGTGCTTTCTTTATGGGCAGTGACACCTGTGTTCATTCACACACCACATGATACCACGGCTGAAACTGGACAGGATGTGGAAATCCAGTGCTCTGCACAGGGGGAGCCTCACCCGATCATTACATGGACCAAGGTATGAATTAAATATTCCCCTAAAGATTCTTGGAATGAGGTTCCTTCCTTCCTTTAATTTACACAAAGCTCCACTAATTCATTCCTAAACAAGGTGAATTTTCAATGTTTCTGGCACTACAGATTTTTCCAGGAAAGTAAGAAGTCTGGAAACATTATTCCTCTTTATCTTCTGATGTCCTTTTTATTCACCGAATCTTCAACACGAGGAGGTCAAGAATATTCTTAAATTATGTCATTATATAAGGATGGTGAATATCTTTGATGTGTTCATCTCACATTAAGACAAGGTTGCTTAGGAATAATGTTGTGTCCCTTCTAAGTAGTTATTACAAGAAGGCAATTTCAAAGACATGAGAACAAATCACAAGCCCGCTATCTCACATGGTGATAGGCTTCATAAATATGAAAGCAGCAGAAGATAAGAAAATACCCCCTCTATGTTCCTCAGTTTTACTGTGCAGGGTAAAAGGAACAACATTATTTGGGATTAATTGCAAAAAGTTCTCAATCTCTGTTTTGTAGCTGGATCTTCATTGAAGGTTTTGGTAGGTAACAATTGTATTGTCATAACTTTGCAACTTCACTACAGTTCCAATTTTCACCTTGAACTCATGGGGAAATGCAACGCTGAAGTTTAAAATAAATGTAGAAGCAATCCACAGCCTGGATTAATGTGGTTCATCACTAGTAACAAAAAGGGGGTTAGATATTAGTTAGTAAAATGAGAAAGATCTAGTTAAAATGTCTGTTCCCAGATAAAAGAACAAGAAGTCAATAGATTATGAAATAGTTGAATATTTATGTTTACAAAAACTATTTTACTTTACCTACTCTTTGTAAATAGGATGGTGTACAGATCACAGACAGTGGAAAGTTTTTCGTCACTACGGAGGGTGCATTAACTATTCGAGATGTCGGAGAAGCTGAACAGGGCCGCTATGAGTGCATTGCCCGAAATGCGTTTGGTTTCATCTCCAGTAATATGCTGTTGACCGTCACTGGTACGTAACCACAATTGATGTACATGAATCAGTTTTGGGTACTGTTATTGACTGTTCAGCAGCGTTTCTGGTATGGATTTAATTATGGTTATACTGGTTTCTGGTTTAAACCCAGTTTAAAAATGAGGTGATGGGATGTCAAGGGGAATGATGAGAGCCACCTTGGATGTTATTGGAACTTTAACCAAATTTAAAACAGATGTGAAAGGTATAGGTTTATATTTAAAACCATCAGCCTTTGACTGAAATTAAACTACAGAAGTGCCCATTGCCAATTTCAGATAGGAAATCTGAGTAGTCGTTCAGGTTGGAAGTATTCATGAGGTAGATTAGCAAAGATCTATGCAAGACCAATGAGAACTACTGCTTGGGAACTTACCAGGTAAGTCTATGAACTTGTCTCAAGATCCTACATATATGAGACGTGGTAATGCATGAAGTAGCCCAAAATACCCTTTGTTTTGTGACGTACATTTAGTCATCACTTTCAGGGGTTTCAACCTCATGTGTGTACCCAATAATCAGCACAGCTTATCCATGAAGAAGCAAACTTTCACAGTGAATGAGGACTGCCGTGGCGATACTTGAGGAAAGATCCCGAGCTGCTCCTCATAGAGTCCAACACTTGAAACAAGTTGTAGGTAGGCTTTCAGTTCATAACACAGCAACCTATATCACTCCTTCAGCCTCCAGCATTGTTTCCCAGTCTTCCCTCCTGCCCTTCCTCCACCACAATCACATGAATGTCCTTACTCCACCATCCCAGCCCAAAATAGTAATGTCATCAGAATCAGATTTGATATCACCAGCGTATGTCATGAAATTTGATAACTTTGTGGCAGCAGTACAATGCAATACATATTAATAGAAAAGAAAATGTGGATTATAGTAAGTACATATATATAAAATAGTTAAATTAAGTACTGCAAAAATAGAGATAAAATAAGAGGTCAGGTAGTGTTCATGGGTTTAATGTCCATTCAGAAATCGGATCTGACTACTCCTCTCCTTGCAGTAACTAATCATGTATATGCGTATGGAACAAATTTGCCATTGACATTGATTCTCAGCCTGGGTGAGATAGGTGAAGAGGTTTTGAAAGCCTAACAACTCACACAAAATGCTGGCGGAACTCAGCTGTCCACGCAGCATCTATGGAAAAGAATAAACAGTTGACATTTCGGGCGGAGACCCTCCATCGGGACTGGAGGAAAAAAGATGAGGTCAGAGTAAGAAGGTTGGGGTGGAGGGAAGGGGAGGAAGAGATACAAGGTAGTAGGTGATGGGGGGGTGAAGTAAAGAGCTGGAACTTGATTGGTGAAATAGATAAAAGGCTAGAGAAAGGGGAATCTATTAGGAGAGAACGGAAGGCCATGGAAGAAAGGGAAGGGGGAGGAGCAGCAGAGGGAGGTGATGGGCAGGTAAGGAGATAAGGTGAGAGAGGGAAATGGAAATAGGGAATGGTAAAGGTGGGGGTGTGGCATTACTGGAAGTTAGATAAATCGATGTTCATGTCATCAGGTTAGAGGCTGCCGAGACAGAATATAAGATGTTCCTCCATCCTAAGTGTTGCCTCATCACAGCAGTAGAGGAGGCCATGGACTGACATGTCAGAATAGGAATGGAAAGAAGAATTAAAATGGGTGGCCAATAGGAAATTCTACTTTTTCTGGTGGATGGAGCATAGGTCTCCCAATCTTCGTTGGGTCTCACTGATATACGGGAGGCCACACCAGGAGCACCGGATATAGTAGATGACCCCAATATACTCACAGGTGAAGTGTCGCCTCATCTGGAAGGACTGTTTGGGGCCCTGAATGGCAGTGAGGGAGGAGATGTAGGGGCAGATGTATCACTTTTTCTGCTTGCAAGGATGCATTCCAGGAGGGAGATCAGTGGGGAGGAACGAATGGACAGGGGAGTTGCATAGGGAGCGATCCCTGCTGAAACCAGAAAGTGGGAGGAGAGAAAGATGTGCTTGGTGGGATCCCATTGAAGATGGCAGAAGTTACTGAGAATTATGTGCTGGACACACAGGCTGGTGTGGTAGGTAAGGACAAGAGGAACCCTATTCCTGGTGGGGTGGTGTGAGGATGGAGTGAGGACAGACGTGTGCAAAATGGAAAAGATGTGGGTGAGAGCAGCGTTGATGGTGGAGGAAGATATCTCCTTTGTTTTGGAATGGAAAGCCTCATCCTGAGAGCAGATGTGGTGGAGACAGAGGAATTGAGAGATGGGGATGGCATTTTTACAAGAAACTGGGTGGGAAGAGGTATAGTCCCGGTAGCTGTGAGAATCAGTGGGTTTATAAAATATATCAGTAGATAAGCTGTCTCCAGATATAGAGGCAGAGAGATCAAGAAAGAGGAGGGAGGTGTTAGAAATGGACCAGGTGAATTTGAGAGCAGGGTGGAAATTGGAAGCAAAGTTGATGAAGTTGACGAGCTGTGCATGGGTGCAGGAAGCAGTGCCAATTTAGTCGTCGATGTAGCGTAGGAAAAGTTGGGGAATGATGCCGGTGTAGACTTGGAACCTAGACTGCCCACATAGCTAACGAAAAGGCAGGCATAGCTAGGACCCACGTGAGTGCCCATGGCTACACCTTTTGTTTGAAGGAAATGGGAGGATCCAAAGGAGAAATTATTGAGAGTGAGGATCAGTTCTGCCAAATGGAGGAGAGTGCTGGTGGAAGGGAACTGGTTTGGTCTGATGTCCAGAAAGAAACAGAGAGCTTTGAGGCCTTCCTGATGGGAGATGGAGGTGTGTAGCGACTGGAGATCCACAAAGCCTCATTTTCCCTACCAAAAATATAAAATTCAGCAAGTATAATAATTAATATCTTAACTTGCCATAGAAATAAGCAAGAATGTTCATTGCATATTTACGTGTCAATGTGCATAAGTGTGTAAAATACATCAAAATCATGAACTCTTAACCTCTTTAACATCTTTGCAAGTGTATCAAGTTATGACTCTGTTCACTCTTACCTGTTGTAACACTAGTTCATACAAAAACCAGTAACACACCAAAACTACTGAGCTTAGGGGTCACTGTTAACTTAGTACATTCTTTTGACCTTCTAGAGCTTGCAGTCCTAAAGGTAGAAAGATGCAATGTTAAAGCAGACCCACTTTGTCCATACTGATCACGGTGCATCCATTTTAACACCTTCCCCCACCCCTTTATCTTTCCCCTTACTGGTTTTTCACCTGGAACCTACCGGCCTTCTCCTTCCCACCCTCCCCCCAACTTCTTTATAGGGCCTCTGCCCCTTCCCTCTTCAGTCCTGACGAAGGGTTCTGGCCCGAAACATCGACTCATCGTTTCCACGGATGCTACCTGACCTGCTGAGCTCCTCCAGCGTGTCGTGAGTGTTGCTTAATACTACCAATAATCCCCACATCCCAACACCAATCATCTACATAGTAGAGGCCTACACATTTTTATGTACATATGTAATCAGAAGTATGAACGGAATATGCAGAGACATTAACAATAGTAATTTTAAATCTGTTCATTACCATAGATACCCTGGCTTGCGACCCAGACCACTGAGTCTTCAGGAGTGCCAGTGGGACTATCGATACTGACCAGCAGACAACATATGACAAAGAAATAGCAATTTCAGTTTTTAAATTGTTAAGGGAGAAAAGTTGGCTACAGAAGAAAAATAAACAAAATTAATTTACAATAATAGGAGCATTTTAAAAAGTCACTGCTAACGATTCACAGCAGGGATTATTTTAGTTTTATATTCGCATTGCACTTTATAAATCTTGATTATTAACTGCTGGGAGGCTGAATTTTACACCACTGAGGTAGTTACAGAAAACAATGGGTATTTGTGAGTTTGCCTTCATTTGCCAAGGCTCCCCCAAACACTGTTAATTGTCAGACTCCTAATTACCCCATGAATTTGAATGAAAAGGGGCCCCACAACTGAAACCATGTGCAAGCTGTTAAGAGACTGATAGTGTGTAAAGCTGTATGCCATCTGTTGTTTAGTGTTGCAGCTGATGTTGAGGTCTGTCTTGTCCTTCATCAATTTTTTTTGTGTGTGGGAAAGGAACTAAACAAGATTGTTTTTGTACGTATGTGTTTTTGATGCATTTTTCAGCGCTGGAAGGTGGGCGAACTGGTGACACCTTTGTTGAAGAGTCTCTCCAGGAAGCTATTAATAGCATTGACAGTGCAATTAATTCAACACGAAGGGATTTGTTTGACAAGTAAGGATTCAATGATCTCTAAATCTCTCGTTGACTTAAGCAAACATGTTCACAAATTCCTTCATGTGTGAAAAAATGTTAAGTCTTTTATGAGTATAAATACAGTAAATGCACATATAGTCATGAACATTAATATTATGCTTCAGCTGTGCAAATTTTGTCAAATGTATGATGATTTCAAGCACTGATTGCATTTTGTCTTTAATGTTTGTATCATGTGGTGAACATATTAAAATGACTGAGCACTGCCTCTATTTATTCAGCTGTGAACCATTCTCACATGAATTTATTTTTAAAAATGGCTCTATCTTTTAGATGTCTGAGTAGAAACACATGGGGTCCTCCCAGTTTTATCACAGAGACCAAATTCTTTGATAAACCCAAATTATTTTAAATGTTACACAAAATTTGCCTGAAGATTTTGGGAATGCTATAAAATGTTTATGTACTCAGCAGTTTTTTTTATGCTTTAAAGCATCCATGGCAAGGAAATAATCATTTACAAATGGATCAGAATAAATACATTTCACCAGAAAGATTCTCAGATGAAGGTATTAAATTATGAGACTGAATTGCATAATGATTTAATTTAACTACACAAGGTTATAGTGTGACTTAACTAAAGTGTTTTGAAGAAGTTCACAGGGAAGATGGATTCAATGCATCTTCTGTGCTGAAGGAGTCCAAAATAAGAGCATGACTTTACAATTTTAAAACATTCAAAAGTAAAACTAGGTCTTCACACAAATAATAGTAAAAAGATGGAAATCTCACCCCCCCCAAAAAAAAACATATGAAGTTAGGTTCTGCTGAAAATGTCAGAATTAAGGATGTTTTATGAAGCTAGGATATTAAGAGATAAGGAACCAAGTGTACTGATTGAGTGCAGATGTAGATCAGCTAGGATCTAATTGAATAATGGAACATCCTCAAGGGGGCGAGTCGCCAGTTACTAATCCGTATGTTTCCCATGAGGTTAATGTATTAACAAGATGTTGCATTCTAGCTTGTCATTTTATATGAGTTCAACTTGGGTCTAGAAGGCCCATGAACAACAATAAAGCACTTTGAAACCGCAGTATCTGTTCTGGGTCTGTTATCTAGCAGCGAACCCTGACCTCATTTGGCTCACTCCACAAAGTAGTAACTGTTAACCATTCAGCTACTATTGATGGGAGAATTCTGTAGAAAATAGAAGTAAAGAATGCAGTTCTCTTGCATGCAAGCTTAATTACTTTTCGTTCAAATACTGGAAGTAGAGATGTGATTTTTATTAATTAAAAAACATTTACAATAATTAGAAGATAGTAATATGGGGTGCATTCCTAAAAGATATTGCAATGTACCTGCAGTCCACCCTCCAAAAGCACAAAAGCAAATGTGTCAAAATACCAATTTTTAAATAAAATAACAAGTTATATCCTTCAAATTTTAGACGGGATTAAACTAAGTCGAATTGTGCCAAGTCACCTGAGTACGAGAGGGGCAATGTTTAGTGCTGATTGATGAGAATTGATTTTACACAGTGAATTGTTATGATCAGAGACGCCCTGCCTGACAGGATGGAGATGGATTGAATGGCACTGGAATTAGAAAAAGGGGAAACTGCTAGACAGGTTTATGGAGGAATTTAAGGCGGGGGGGGGTTATTTTTTTTAAGGCATCCGTTAGTCTTGCGAGACCATGGATCTGTGCCTGGAAAGTCTTCACTCTCCAGGGCACAGGCCTTGGCAAGGTTGTATGGAAGACCAGCAGTTACCCATGCTGCAAGTCTCTCCTCTCTACGATACCAATGTTGTCCAAGGGAAGGGCATTAGGACCCATACAGCTTGGTACTAGTGTCATCGCAGAGCAATGTGTGATTAAGTGCCTTGCTCAAGGACACAACAAGTTGCCTCGGCTGGGGCTCGAACTCACGACCTTCAGGTCGCTAGTCCAATGCCTTAACCACTTGGCCACGTGCCCACACTGGGGGTTATATGGGAGGTAGGGTTTAAGGGTCGGCACAATATTGTGGGCCGAAGGGCCTGTGCTGTGCTGTACTATTCTATGTTCTATGAAATTGCAAGACAATGCTAGAAGAGCAGGGGAGTGCAATTAGTGGGATAACTCTTCTGACATAGTTGCGCAGGTACAATAGCTTTAATGGTTTTTCTCTGTACAATGATCTGGATAGAGCCCACGATTTATAGTAAGAAAGGTCAGCCACTATATCAGTCCTGCAATTCACATTTGTGAGTGTTGAGTTAAAATAGATTCAGACTTAGCTTTCTCATTTTGTACTTCAAGTTTACTGTTGTAGCACAAGCGTGCCTCTCAGTCAATTAGGAATCAGATTCCTAAAGTATCAATTTACATGGAGAGCTTAAGGAGTAAAGAATTTTTTTTAAAAGGTATGGTTGTGTATATTTGCTGAAGGAACCAAAGGGAACCTACCTGATATGTCTTAATTTTTAAGGTCAGAGTCTAACCTTCCACGTGTAAATAACCATATTTTTTCCTTCGATGACCCCTGTATGTACAATACAGAAGGAGGTTGTTCAACCTTTCACTTCCATGCCAGCTTCCTGTAATCCCGTTTCCCGGTAACCTTCGTGCCGATCAACTCCTCTTTAATTTTATTTAACCACTTACCTATACAGAGGGGTAATTTACTGTCACTGGTTAATACATCAGGGCAAATTTGGAACGTGGGAGGAGATCCATGTTGGTTAAATGGTCGGCACAACATTGTGGGCCAAAGGGCCTGTCATGTGCTGTAGGTTTTTTATGGTCTATGTTCTAAATCAGAGCACCCAGCAAAATCCCACACAGTAACTGGGAGAATGTGCAGGCTCTGTATTGGATGGAATGTACTGTAGCTCCCTGGAAAAATGAGGCAGCAGCATTAACTGCTGCACTGCTGAGTGTCCCTAAAACCTTCCTGATTCCTTTATCTATCCACAATGTACATCCAGGAATACGTTTAAATGCTGTTACCTAAGTTTTCAAGTATGACATGGGTCTGTTTATTTGATTTTCTCAGAAGAAATTAAATTTGCATATTTTGTGAAGCTGTGAAATTGTTATCATGATAGTTCACTTGCAGTCTTTGTATCTGTAGTTAATTAAGCATTTGGATGGTGGAAAGGCCTCATCTGAATATCATCATTTTATTTTGAGTTATTAGGCTTCATGCTTTGTTACTGCTGAGAGTCTGTGCTGAGGAGCATCTCAAAGACGTTTGTGTTGCTCCAGCTCCAATTCATAACAGTACTCATTTATTTTGGGTTACGCTGCACATATGTTTCAGTCTCATTTATTGTGGGAAGCCTTCCTTTTACAAAGCAAAGACTGTGAAGTAGACCTCGCAACAGCTGTCACAAATTATGTTCACACTGGGTCGAGCAAGTGGTCTCTGTGAACGCTGAAGATTTCTCCTCTGCAATGAAGGACCAACCATATTGCTGTATTCTAAGCATTATCCATGATGTCTAGGTGGGCAGCCAATGACTACTTGCATAGCATTGTACAGAAGGAGGCCATTTGACCAGTCAGGTCTGTGCTAGTTCCAGGCCAATCAGCCCATCCAGCCCCATTCCCCTCTTATTTTCCATCTAATCTCTTTTCCCTGACAAATCTATCAACTCTTTGGATCTGTATCACATGCCTAAATTAAGGGATAATCAGAATGCTCTTCGGATGTGGGAGAGAAACTGGAGCATTCAGTGGAAACACACACGCTCACACATATCCATCCTCTTCATCATCATCACCCTTGATCAGGGTGGAACCTGGGTCCCTGGAGTTATGAGGCAACACCACCTGGCCACAAAACAGTGTTTGATCCTACAGCAATTGATCTTGGAAGGTAGTGTTTGTGGAGCCGGTGCTCTCGCTGTAAATCCTAAATATCTGTCTGTGCACACCAAACACTTTCTCATGTTGTGATGAATAATATTCTAGCTTTTCATTAGCTAAATATTTCAAAATTGAAGTTCTGGCTTGTATTTGACAGGCGCCCACGCACCCCAAATGACCTGCTGGCCTTATTCCGTTACCCGCGTGACCCCTATACTGTGGAGGCAGCGAGAGCGGGTGAAATCTTTGAGAGAACTCTGCAGTTGATTCAGGAGCATGTTCAACAAGGACTAACAGTGAACCTTAACAATATAAGTACGTGACAAGAGCAAATCATGTGATGATGGTAAAGCTTTTGCACTAATCCTTTACCTGCATTAGTACAAGTATCGTGTCCAATATCTAACAATGTTGTGGGAATTTTGCCAAAGCTACATTAAGAAACTATGAAATCTTTATTATGCATGTTTTTGTTTTATAGTTTGGAAGTTTCTGTAGGAAATAAATACTGAAGTTTAAAATTCCATGGAACGCAATTACACAGGATATATGCCAGTAGCCCTTCTGTATGTTCCTCAGCTAGGGAAACACCATCCCAACCTATGCCTAAACAGTACTTTGGGAATACCTTCACTGTAGTGCTTCAGGAGCACAGATTTCCAGATTTCCATCTTCCTCTCAGGTGAATGGGCACTGTCAACCACCCCAACAGCCCAATAAGAAATAAAACATTTCACCTATAGATCATCAGTTTTGACTGGAAGCCAAAGGACATCCTAACTAGTACTGAACCACAATTGAAGGGGAAAAGAACAGAATATATGTCAGACAGCTTGCTATAGTGTAAAATTAAAATGGTAAACAACTGGGACAAAAGGTTTTAAAAAGAGGATTAAATAAAAGAGTTGTGATTAATCATACAAAAATAATTGAAATAAGCCAAAGAAAATAGATCAAAAGAAAATGAAATGTGTTTATTCACAAAATGAAAATGCTCACAGAAAAGATGCAAATGATAAAAGCTAGAACTAATGTGTCTGATGCTGAACATAACAGAGAAAGTAAAAAATTAGGAATAGAAAAATAGCCAATAGACCCAATAAACCCAATTCTCTTTGATGGATAATTCCACTTCCTCTCTTTTCATCAAGTTCTTTGATCCCATTGCCATTATAATCTTATTATCTGTATGCCACTTTAAAGGGTTCTCCCTGGCAATTTATAATTTCATTACCCTTTGAGTTACAGAATGCCTTGTTATGTTTGCATAATTTTAATGTGTTCTCATGCCTACTGTAACAGAGACCAGTGCGTCTATATCAGCTTCACTAGAGCTTTTTATAGCTATGAAAGCTCTAGATTCTATTAAAATACTGAGACTAACTTCCTTGAACTTTGCAGTTCCTTTAGGCTGTCCCAATGCCACTGTACCTTACGAAATCCAGTACATCCTGCCTTAGTGTTGGAGGCTAGATCTGCACCAATTATGTTTAACTAATACAACGATACAAACGTTTCTGCATCTGTATGGAATGAGTTGTTATCCCTGTATCATTTTGGCTGCCTCTAAACTGTGTTAACTGATATTCCTCGATCTCTTTCCTAATATCTCACAGTTCTGTGTAGCAAATCCTTCTTTGTTTTCTTGCTTCCATATTAGTTAAGTTCTTCAAAATTAAGTAAAGTCTCTTACAAAAGGAAAAAAAATCTACAACTTACCTCTTTCTCAACTCCAACCGAAAGTATTACCTCAAGCTAAAGAATCATTTGTGTATTATAGAACCTACAAACGTTTAGTAAAAGAATTTTTTGAAAATCAGTGGTAAAAAGAACCAAGTTAAAATCTCAGGTGAGTGATCCTTCATCAGGAGTAGAACGTGAGAAAACAAGCATGTTTAAGTTGCAGGGAGAGGGTGGGGTGGAGACAGCAGAGGAAATATCTATAATAGGGTTAAGACCAAAGTTGCCCAGGTGATACACATTGGCTAAAAAATACCTAAACGGAAGATGAGGCATGTTATTGACCCTGGGACTTAGAACTGAATTTGATAATTTCAGATAACCAACATTTCCTTGTTCTTTCAGAAATTGTTCTGAGACATGGACATGAAACTTTATCTCAGATTTTTTTCTCTCCACAAGTCTGGCTGATGCATAATTTTCAGCCTTCTCTTTTGTCTCTAATTCCCAGTAGAAGCTTTGTGCTGTGGGCTTTTTTTTTCTTTCATCGGCCTCATCGATCTGTTAACTAGGCAAATCAGAAAGTGTATCACCTGGATAACCTTATCACAGACATTCCCTTTATCGTATCCTTCCCACTTTCCTGCAACTTCACACACTGCTTTCTCACTTTCTCCATTCTAATGAAGAGTTAGATGTTAAATTTCCTCACACTGCCAATGACGCTTGATCTGCTGAGTATCTCCAACGCTCTTTATTTGATTTCCAGTATCTGTGATTTTTTTTTACATTGTTGTTTCTGATGTTTTAACATTTCATCTTCAGGTTACCGTTATAATGATCTGGTCTCTCCACGATACCTGAACATGATTGCCAATATCTCAGGCTGTATAACTCACAGACGTTCCCCTGACTGCATGAATATTTGCTTTCACCAAAAGTACAGAACACATGATGGCACCTGCAATAACCTGCAGCACCCGATGTGGGGAGCATCACTTACTGCTTTTGAAAGACTTCTCAAGCCTGTATATGAAAATGGGTTTAACCTTCCCAGAGGCTCCAGTGTGAACCCAGAGGAGAGCAGGCACCCTCTTCCACTACCTCGCCTCGTTTCCACCACAATGATTGGCACCGAAGCAATCTCTCCTGATGACCAATATACGCACTTGTTAATGCAGTGGGGCCAGTTTCTAGACCATGACCTGGACCTGACGGTGGCAGCGCTCAGTATGTCTCGGTTTTCTGACGGGGAACCATGCAACAAATTCTGCACCAATGATCCTCCATGCTTTCCGGTGTTAATCCCAGATGATGATCCTCGTGTGAAGAATGGCCGGTGCATGTTCTTCGTGCGATCTAGTCCTGTGTGTGGCAGTGGGATGACTTCCCTGCTGATGAACTCAGTTTACCCAAGGGAGCAGATCAATCACTTGACATCCTATATTGATGCTTCAAATGTTTATGGAAGTACAGAACACGAGTCACAAGAGTTAAGGGATCTAACCAGTCAGCGTGGTTTGTTAAAGTCTGGTCAGGTTGTCCCAAAATCTGGCAAGCATTTGTTGCCTTTTGCCACAGGCCCACCAACAGAGTGTATGCGGGATATGAATGAGAGCCCTATTCCATGCTTCCTTGCTGGGGATCATAGATCCAATGAGCATATTGCTTTGACAGCAGTGCACACCCTGTGGTTCCGTGAACACAACCGCATTGCAGAAGAGCTTGGGAAACTCAATCCACACTGGGATGGTGATACCGTTTATCATGAAGCACGCAAAATAGTTGCTGCACAAATGCAGCATATCACATATGAACACTGGCTAACCAAAATTTTAGGAGACGTTGGAATGAAAATGATAGGGGACTACAAGGGCTACAATCCAAATATCAATGCTGGAATTGTCAATGCTTTTGCAACAGCAGCTTTTCGCTTTGGTCACACTCTTGTCAATCCCATTCTCTATCGCTTAAATGAATCCTTCCAGCCAATTCCTGAAGGACACCTTCCACTGCACAAAGCTTTCTTCTCGCCATTCAGACTCATCCAAGAGGGTGGTGTAGATCCACTTCTTCGTGGACTGTTTGCTGTCGCTGGGAAAATGAGGGTTCCAACGGAACTTTTGAATTTGGAGCTCACAGAGAAGTTATTTTCCATGGTGCATGCTGTCTCCCTGGACTTGGCAGCCATGAATATCCAACGTGGGCGTGATCATGGAATACCTCCCTATAACGACTACAGAGTTTTCTGTAACCTCACGTCGGCACACGATTTTGAGGATTTAAAAAATGAGATCAAGAACCCAGAGATTCGAAGAAAGCTAGAAAGGTAAGCGGACAAAATACCATACAGCTTTTGTAATAGAACGTGTGCTCCTATTGTACTGAGTATTAAAAATAAAGTTACTTCAACTTTTCCACTTGTCATTCCAAGAGCACTGTTTTTACATTACTGCACAGGATGAAGTATAAATTGGAATACTCCAACTACACTAGCATTATTGACCAATGCAAATATCCTTCTTTTTCCTATTTTGATTATTATTACTGTCTCCTTGGGAGAAATCTCCCAACCTGGAGCAAATTATATCCAATCTTTTTTCAACTGGTCAATATCGACTAGGAATGGGAATTTGACAGCTTGAACTCATACCATCTTAGACTGAGGAATCTACCTAAAAACAAAATGGCATTTACCAAATCATGTTGTATTCACCTGATCCCTTTGATCAACATTTAAGGTTGTTCCAAGTTACTTGGTTTCAGAGTGGGCCTACAATTGAAATTGATGGCTTTCCCAATCTCCTCTCAGTTTGACTTGTGCAACAACCCCTTGCCAGTGTTGCTTTCCTGATAATCCTCATGCTGTGTTTTAATTTTGTTGAGACTATTTCAAGGGAGTTATAGGCAAAATAAGCAGGACACTATTGATAGGCAATGGTTGTAAGACTGTTTACAGATAAAGTCATGATCAAGAAATAAAAATCATTATTTGAAAGGCACTCTGATTCTTTTTAAGGATCACCTCCCCTTTTAAACTTAAATAGATATCTGTCCATATTTGTCATTATATGTTTTAGATAGGAAACCTTCTGGTTATAGATCCTTTATCAAAGCATATATAGACTGTATTCACACTAGTGAAATTGTTTGCAACATGTGGTCATTAGGAAGTACCTTGATAATGTAAATGATATGCCTAGCTCCATATTGACTCGTTTGTTTAATTTGCATAATGTTGCAGATTGGAAGTTCATTGATACAATTATGATAAATTGCTGATTTAGGTCAGAAATGACTTCTGATTAAGATGGCGCTACCAAACGTGTGCAACAGCTTCTGGTAGTCAAAAAGACAAGAAATCCAACTAAAAATATCACTTATAACACCTTTTCTGTGGTAAATGATGTTAACTTATTGCTGCAAACCATGAAGGGGTGAGTGACGACAAGGCAAACTCAGGGGATGAACCTAGGTGGTGTGTTGCAGAAACATTACAGGTAGAGTTCCAATGCCCGTACAGCTGGCCTGGGAGCGAGATTGGATTGTTCCAGGCACCGAAAGTCGGGGCCCAGGCAGAGACGTTCCGATGCTCACTCAATTGGCCCGGTTGAGAGGTTTGATCCCTCTGGGCGCTGAGCTGATCTGAAGAGCTTGAGAGCGGCTTCAGGCTGGGCAACAGAATTTGGGCCCGAAGTGAGGTGCAGAGTGGCATGGTCTAGGTCTGGAGCCTTTTGCTGCAGCTGGCTCCTACTGCGAGGTGCGAATCCCTACTTAGACCATTTAAGCACCAGCCCAGATCGGAGGCGAGAGCTGATTTCGCTCGCTCTATGCGATGCTCAGCTCTCTCCATCTTAGTTTGATAAATCCTTTCATTCATCATAAAAGATAAAGAATTATTTATTTAGCCACTTTAAATCTAAATTAGGTTTGTTCTAAGACCCTATTTAAAATGATCAATGTTGCTATATATCTGATGTGACATTTTATAACTTTTCATGCTAAAATACATTATGTGTGTTATTTTAGTGATTGCTACCCGGAATCACAGCTCAGCATGGAATGCCTGCATTTTGTCGCACTACCAAGCCCAACAGCTTTCAAATGTTTTTTTTTTGAGACTGGATGCTGAGAATCTCAAACTGGCTGATTAACTTAAGTCATGTTACCCAGTAATTAATTTTAATGCTGTAATCTTAATGTTGCAGGCTGTATGGTACCCCACGGAACATAGACCTATGGCCTGCTCTGATGGTGGAAGATCTGATACCTGGGACGAGGGTGGGACCAACGCTTCTCTGCCTGCTTAGTACTCAATTTCGTAGACTAAGAGAGGGAGATAGGTAAATATGCAACATTAAGGGATCAACTGAAAAAGAATGTAATTTATATTGAAGTGTCCATAAACCACTTCCAGATTTTTTTAATATATATAATTTGAAGACTACATTCATGATGCTCTGAACAGATCATCAGTGATGTATCCTGGGGTCATCGGGTGTTTCGGGTCTTTCAACACCAGATAACCTCACCCAGGCGACCTAGCCGTGGTTGATCAAGACACGACTTGTGTTCAGGAAGCATGTGCTGCAGATCACCATGGACTTGCTCTCTTCATCCAGACCCTTCTTGAGGCTTTCTCTGCTGCCTCAGTGATGTTGTTGATGGCTCTCTGCCTCCTTGTACCAGCGATGCCCAGTGCATTGAGGGCTTTGTGAAGAGACTGCCCAGTAAAACCCTGGCAACCCACTTCAGCAGGGGCATGCACTGCCTCTGACAGTCACTGAACGGTTTCTCGCATTTGGTAAGCTTCTTCTCATAGACCTCCTCCAGACGGCACTGTCAGCTCCAGCAGGATGATGTGCTTTGCTGCCTCTGAGACCATAAAATCATATCAATTAATAACTGGAAAAGTTTTTGTAAAATGTGGGTGTTTAGACCACTGTTTAGCTTGTCAATCCCAGTAAGGTATGCTTCTTACATCTAGTTTATTTTACGTTACTGGAATATTTCATTCTGTTTTCATAGGATGTTGCAGAGATAAAAAAAACAAATTGTAAAGTATATTGATGCAATTTGCAGGTTGAGGGAACTGACTGATGGAGGCACATTGTTAAATTTTGAAAAAGCTGTAAAACCATTTTGGGATTAACACATTTTACAGAGTGATCTTGACCTCTTAAACTTCAAACAAATCATGGAAACTTCTAGTAAGGTGTGATTTTATAATAGCCTTCCAGAATCTTGTATTGTGTTCCATTCTAAAAAATAGCAGTGATCAAACAGAGAGCACAAATAACAGAATCTATTTGATTCACATGAACTCATCTCTTCATCTATTCTTTACATGTTACTGCAGAAGGCAAGATCAGGGCTTTAAAAAGAATTTTGTTTCAACACCATACCTACATCTCTTGCTCGTAAATTTGACCCTCACAATTCCACACTACCAACACCAATTAGTATCTCCCTCCCCCATGTTGAATCATGCATCCTTTAGTTTGACTGTATGCTTTTGCTGAATCTTGTTAGGACAGAAGTGGGAAACGTGTCTAAGCTAGACTTTGTGCTAATTGAGAGCCTGCATGCTCAAATACTTTCTGGATGGACATGCAATGTTTGGCTCAGGAATGTTGATGCAAACTGTAGTCTCTTTAATAATCCAAAGACAGAATAAGATAGTCTTTGTCTGTGTGATTCAGCATTGCAATGGTTAGTATAACTAAAAAAGAAAATCCTGCATTTAAAATAGCAACAGCCTAAAGTATTTTGAACTGTTCTCCAGCTGGTAAACTGGATTTTTTAATAAACCCATTCTTTTGTAGTTTTACATTATCATTGAGTGTACTTTTAGGACAGTGTGAATCTAAGTTATTGAAGATCAAAATATTCAAGTTCTGAGGAAAAGAATGTCCAAGATGTCTCTGAAAGGCCAGACCAAGTGTAAGCTTGCATCAGTAAACTTTATTTGGGCTATTAATCACTTAATGACAACTTAAAGTGATCTCTTAAAGAGTTTCTTTAATATTACAGGAAAGTAAGTTGTAACATCTTACCAACATTTTAGATATCTAGGCAAAACACTGTTAGTTGCTTTTAATTGTTATGTTGGTACCATTGTCAAAGCTCCCAGTAGAACAATTAACAGATTGGGATCTTGGTGAGCAATTTTTTTTAACATGCTGTGAACTTTCCACTGAGGATAAAGACTTGCCCACTCACAAGGTCCAAAATCTTTTTTGAGAATTGGTGAGATGATGGGACACATTTTTATTTGCTCAGATTCTGGTATGAAAATCCAGGAGTCTTCAGCCCAGCCCAGTTGACTCAGATAAAGCAAGCTTCGCTTGCGCGAGTCATTTGTGACAACGGCGACAACATCCAGCAAGTTCAACCTGATGTCTTCAGAGTGGCAAATTATCCTCAGGGCTTTGTCAACTGCAGGGAAATTCCTCAAATCGACCTGCGGATGTGGCAGGACTGCTGTGAAGGTAAGCTTCAGTAAATACGTACTATCTTTAGTTAAAGACCCATTTGACTTGATTGACCTGCAGTTATTAAGTTTATTTGTTTAGAGAAAAAGTACCCTCAGAGCAATTAAGCAGTATTCAGTTTCCAAGATCCAACTAAGGTAACTAGCTCACCATTTCATGAAGAGGGTGGGTCAGAAGGCCAGGATGATGACAGTCTCAGATGGCCTTTAAAGGGTCATAGAAAGGAAGTTAAAGCAACTCACCCGTTGCAATGGAAAATTTGTTTGATTTTCCTCCCATGTAGACAATGAGGCCAGCCACTGGAGAAATGGGCGATAAAATGCTTACCATTATAGAGGACATATTAGTTTAGAGGCGAGTGAAGACATATTAAAATAGTCAGATTTATAGGGGATAGCGTGTTTAGAGAAAAATCTTTCAGGGCTCATTTTGTATTTTGTAATGCCAGAAGTTTGTTCACTATCTTATGGTTCCAGAGTGGAAGAAGCTCATTAACTGGTGCTGTTTCAGTATAGAGGACAATGTTCCCTATGGTCAGAGATGAACCACAGGAATATGTGATCATTGAGCCATTCAGGCGGTTCATTCTTCCATTCAATTCTTCCATTGCTACTTCACCTCCAGTATTGTTCCACCATATTCCATCATCTCTCAGGCTCAGCTCGAATGAAGTATGGAGGGCGGTTGCTTGTTTTCAAGGTAATCTTCTGAACGTGCAGACTGCTTGAGAAGTGTGCCTTTTAATAAGCAAATTCTGAATTACCCATCTGGGCATTGTATAATTTCTTAACTTGGTGAGAAGACATTATACTGGAAAATTCCCAAAGAAACCACCACCCTTGTCCTGCTACTCTTGCTCTGGCCGTCTCTGCAAGAACTTCCAGGCCCTCAGCCCTAGATCTCTGAACTGCTTTGCCTCTTGCACTGGCTGCTGTGTGTCATTGCCAGATCATACAGTGTATCACAGAGAGCTCTCTGCACCATTTCAATATGTGCTGCCTGACCTAAATCTTACCTGAATGAAGAAGTATGACCATTGAACTTGTACTCCTTAATTTCAGCACAAAAAGGACTGTTGGAGGTGTTCTCTATTACTTGTTATCTGAGTCTTCTGTGTGAAGCATCCAAGTGTCAGCAATGTGACATTTTAATTTCAATTTGTTGGAAAACCACAATCTACTATGCTTATATTGTCCTTTATTTGTTCAACAAATGTCGCTTTCTAGAGCTAGGTGCTCTAGTTTATGTCGGTAAAGGTAGAAGCACAAATTTAAAATAATTTGCATCATTAGATATGCACCAAACTTTGGGCAGCCATTGGACAAGCTCACATAGATTGCAATCAGTAGTTCTCACCCAATTTTGTGGTTGGTACGATTTGGTACTGTTGGTCACTATTGCAATTTGTTTTGGGTAAAATCACTGGAAAAAAAAGCAGTGCAATGTGATCCAATTTAATGCATCTACTGGTGGATAATGTTCTGATTTCTGCGGAATAGGAACTAGAATCAGAACCAGGTTTAATATCACTAGCATGTATTGTGAAATTTGTTCACTTAGCAGCAGCAGTACAATGCAATACATGATAGCATAGAAAGAATAAATAAATAAAAATAAGTAAACCAATCACAGTATATATATATGTGTGTGTGTGTGTGTATTGAATAGATAAAAAATAGTGCAAAAACAGAAATAATATATATTTTTTTAAAAGTGAGGTAGTGTTCATGGCTTCAAGGTCCATTTAGGAATTGTATGGCAGAGGGGAAGAAGCTGTCTCTGAATCGCTGATTGTGTGCCTTCAGGCTTCTGTACCTCCTTCCTGACAGTACCAATGAAAAGAGGGCATGCCTTGGGAGATGGGGGTCCTTAATAATGGACAGTGCCTTTCTGAGACACTGCTCCTTGAAGCTGTCTTCGGTACTACAGAGGCTAGTACCCAGGATGGAGCCAACTAATTTTACAACTTTCTGTAGCTTCTTTTGGTCCTGTGCAGTAGCACTCCCCTTCCCCCCCCCCCCATACCAGACAATGATACAGCCTGTCAGAATGCTCTCCATGGTACATCAATAGAAGTTTTCAAGTGTCTTAGTTGACAAACCAAATCTCTTCAAATTCCTAACGAAATATAACAGCTGTCTTGCCTTCTTTATAGCTGCATCGATATGTTGGGAGCAGGTTAGATCCTCAGAGATCTTGACACAACATATCTCAGGTGCCTGTTTACCTACTGATGATGTCCTTCTGGAATATTAGAAATCAAACAGAACTCAAGGAATTTTGATGCTTATTGGGAATTTCAAATTGAATTTATATTGAAGATACGTCACATAAAATCATGTAATAGTGAAATATTGCATGTTATATCACTGAGCTTATTGTAATAGCTTCAGTTTATTTAAGTATCTGAAATGCAGAAGCATTATACATTTTTTCTGTGTTTAGAAAAATAATACAGGATATCAAATTTCAAAGTAAATTTACTATCAAAGTACATATATTTAACCATATACAACCCTGTGATTCATTTTCTTGCCACCATAATAAATATATAGTAGAATAATAACCATAACCGAATTATTAAGAAGACCTCACCAACTTAGGAGTTCAACCAGTGTGCAAAAGACAAAAGCTGTGGAAATATAAAAAGAAAGAAATAATAACACGTAAATACGTCATAAATATCGAGAACATGAGATGAAGAGCCCTTGAAAGTAAGTCCATAGTTCGTGGGAATGTTTCAATGATTGTGCAAGTGAAGTTGACTGAAGTTATCCCCTTTGGTTCAAGAGCCTGATTATTGAGGGGGAATAACTATTCCTGAACCTGGTGGTGTGAGTCCTGAGGCCCCTGTGCCTTCTTCCTGATGGCAACAGAGAGAAGAGAGCATGTCCTGCTTTCTTGCAATGACGTTTTGTACAAATGTGCTCAGTGGTGGGGAGAGCTTTGCCCATGATGGACTAGACTATATCCACTATCTTTTGTAGGGTTTTCTGTTCAAGGGTATTGGTGTTTCCATACTGGGCTGTGATGCAACCAGTTAATGTACTCTCCACTACGCATCTAAAGAAGTTTGTCAAAGTTTTAGCAACACACATCAAAGTTGCTGGTGAACGCAGCAGGCCAGGCAGCATCTGTAGGAAGAGGTGCAGTTGACATTTCAGGCCGAGACCCTTCGTCAGGACTTTGTCAGTTTTAGATGTCTTTTGAATCTTTGCAAACTTCTAAGGAAGTAGAGGCACTGCCATGCTTTCTTTGTAATTGCACTAATGTGCCAAGCCCAGGACATTCCTCCAAAATAATAACACCGAGGAATTTAAAGTTCTCTGATCTTCCAACGAGGACTAACTCATGGACCTCTGGTTTCCTCCTCTAAAAGTCAATAATCAGTTCCTTGGTCTTGCTGACATTGATATATGAATCTGACTGAAAATATAATTTCCATTTAAAATTCATTCTGGCTTTGAGAAATACAAAATAATGCCCAGTATTGTTTTATGCTCCTCAACGTACAAAATGTTTATGGATAATTTAAAAAATGGAGGGTTATGTAGAAGGGAAGGGTTAGATTGATCTTAGAGTAAGTTAAAAGGTTGGCACAGCATTGCGGGCCAAAAGGTCTGTACTGCGCACTATGTTCTTTGTTAAGTTCTACTCACGCTTTTGGTTCTGACTACAGTAAATGATTATATGCATAATGCCTCACATTGGGCAAAACATTATGATTTATTTAAAAACCTATTAGAAAGCACAATCCATCCCTTTCTGAGCTGTGAACTTTTCTCATCTCTGCAGCTGTATGAAGCAGTGGCTGATGCGTTTTTGTGAATAAGGTTTCCCTTTATGTACAGCTTCAGTGCTGACAGTGCCACGCTACTAAAAAGTATTTATAATTTTAATAGAATAACTTGAAGGAATGTTCGAGTTTTACTTGATTACACTATAGAATAAATATTGGCTTGACATGTTTTAAATTAAAACATTGTGTCAAGCTACAATTCCCAGATTCAAAAAGCACGTGATTTTGAACAAAGTATCAGCTTTGTGGATGGAAGCCAATTGGCACATGTGCTAAAACACTGCCCTGTGGTGTACTTGCCTCCACCTAGTGGCACGAACAAAAATAGATGTGAGTACAGATAGATTTGACAAAGCAGTGTTTTAAAAAAAACAATTTAAGAAGTTGCTTCTCAGATGCATTGGAGTTAATTGATACTCAAAGTTAGTATCCACATATGAAGTAAGAAACCTGTAACTTTTGTTAGTATGCTCTCCTCTTCTATCTTTCTAATCAGTTTTGTCACTTAGCACAAATACAACTTGTGTAGCAATTAGCAAAGGTCCGTTTGGTCTTCACTGGAGTGCTATTAAGCAAAATTCAATACCAATATATAAGAACAATTTTGGACAAAATTAGAAACAGTTCATCAAAGACATAGGAGTGGGAGGCAAAGAAAATCAGAGAATGATTGCTATTTCTTAAGACTTGAACAGTTGATTATTACTGGCGTGATGATTAAACTTGGGATGTCCAAGAAATGAGAATTGGAGGAGCAAGTAAATCTTGCAGAGTTCTAAGTAACAGAGATGGTGTTTGGACAAAGACACGAGTACAAGAACGGGAATTTTAAATCAAGGTGGTTGGCAACAAAGTGGGTGTTAAGTGAAATTATAGGAGTAATAGAGTTCAGATCTGTGAAGGGTGTAAAATGAGAGGCCCGCCAGGCAGCCTTTAAATTAGCCATATTCAGAGCTTACAGAGGCATGGATGAGGGGGTTTCAGCAGGTGAACTCAACCAGGGGCAATATTATGGAAGGAAGCAGTCTTGGTCATATAATCAAGTCAGGTGTGTCCACTGCAAATGGTGTTGTTCAGCATATGACAACGACTTGAGACAGAAGACACTTCCCAGCATTCAGTCCTGCTCTTCCAAGGCTAGATCTCAGAATAAATTAAGTGCTAGCATCAGTCAGGAAAGGTGGTTGTGCTAGGTGTTTTCAAGTATGTTGTAGCTATGGATAATGTTGTCCAGGGGGAGGATGGAGCTGAGTAATGGTTTCTCTTCCCACTCTTGTTCTTCTATCACTAGAGATTCCTGACGATGTATTCATGGAGTACTTGAGAGGTAACAGCACAGGAATGGGAAGAAAAGCCTTGTATCTGTGACTGCAGAAATAAAACTGGAAAAATATGAGTCCCACCCATTTGGATGCTGGAGAAATGGGATTAGAGAAGGTTTAAGCAGCTGTGTCAAAGCCTGCAGGCTAATCTAGAATAATAAGAAGCTTTATTTCGTCAGTGTCACTGAGAAACAAGATTTCATTTACAGCTTTAGCAAGAGTAGACTGGTACTGCACTAAAGGAAGGAACTTGATTTAAGTTTCAAAAATAAGGCTGCAGGAAAGTGAGCATATACAGTATTTGAAAGGTAACAGCACATTAAAGGAATTTGCAAAGAGAAGGGTGTTTGGAGTGGGAGCAATAGTTCTAAAGAACAGAGGGTGGTCAGGAAGAGGGATTACAGAGGGAATGATTTAACTGGAAGGAAAAGAGTGTGCAGGAAGAAGGGAAAATTTACATGATTAGCTGTCATGGCCGGGAGAGTGAACTGAGTAGAAATATAATCAAGGTGTGGGCGGAGGATCTCATGGACAAAATGAGCTCTCAATATTTGCAAACATCCGGCAAAAGGCTCTGAGTATTGTTTTCAATTCTGACTGCCACATAAAAGGAAGCATGTGGAAGCTTCAGTGAAAGGGCAGAGGCAATTTACCAGTATTCCACCAAGATTAGAGAAAATATCTTATGAGGAAAGGTTGAGCGAGCTAAGGCTTTTTTCTTTGAAACAAAGGAGGATGAGTGGTGACTTGATAGAGGCACTATTTTTAACAAAATACAAATTATTCATAATAAAAATGACAAAAGTACATAATTCTTTGCATATGTGGACAATGCTTTCCCTACAATTACATTCCTACATAGTAATCGCACTGGGGTGGTATACTAACTACTACAATAATTGAAGGGCTTCCTCCCCTCGCCCACCACCTCCCTCTGCAGTGGGAGAAGAACCCTACACCATGGTCCTTCCCCAAGAGCCCTTGCAGTGGCTGCAACAAGTCTCAGTTCATCCCTCTGCAGGTACTACTGCAGCCTGGAATGTGCATATCAGCAGCTTTCCTCTACGGGCATTACGATGTGCTTGTAGACCAACAAATTTCAGGCAGACCAAAGAGCATCTTTCACTAAGTTAATGATCTGCCAGCAGCACTTGATGTTTGTTTCTGTGGGTGCCCCGGGAACAACTTGTAGATCAGAGAGGCCTCTGTCACACAGTTGCTCAGGATGAAAAACAGCACAAGCCCTTCCGTCTTTCTGCAGACCCTCGTCACAAACTCACAGTCTGCAAAGAGGTAAGCTACTGTCTCTTCCCCACTGCACAGAGAGAGTGGACAGCCAGCACCTTATACCCAGGGTGGCTATGCCAAATACCAGATGAAATCCTTTAAGGTTAGTGGAGGAGAAGTCAGAGGTAGGATTAAACGCAGATAGTAAGTGCTTGAAATGCACTGCTGGGAATGGTGGTGGAGCTGATACATTAGGGACAATTAAGAAACGCTTAGCAAATAGGTGAAATAAAAATGGAAGGTTATGGGTTATATAGAAGGGATTTGTGGGCTAAAGGGCCCACAAATGTGCTGTTCTTTTCTATGTTCTAACAAGTACTCAGTTTCAGAATATTTTAGAACAAAATGTATTGAAATGTTTCCTCAATTGCAAAATAACATTGTCATTGGAGAGTTATGATCACCAAAAGGAAGTTTAGGTTTGTCATGTTAAATAATGCATGTACAGAAATTCCAAAGTGGCTTTCAATATCACCATAATTACAATCCTAAAACCCTCTTTTGTCACTTTGCAGGTCAATTCCCCAGTAATTCCCTGGTTCAGATCTTGATCAAAATCACTAATAACACCACCTCTCTACAGTTCACTTTTCCTCCTTGATTCATCCACAGTGTTTGACATATTAGTCTAGATCGGGAGTTCCCTACCTGAGCTCCCTTGGTTAATGGTATTGATCCATGGCATAAAAAAAAGTTGAGAACCCCTAGTCTAGATCATTGTCCTCAGATGTTTCTCTTCCACAATCTTCCTCAACTACATTTATTTCCTCATTTAGATTCTGATTCTTCACAAGAACATCCACATCATCCCCAAATCCATACCTTTTGAAATATCTTAAATCCATCTGCCATTGGTCCCTTCCACATTTACATTCTTCCTCTTAATAGTGTCATTGGTGAGCAGGAGGTTACCTTGCACATACATGTCATTCGTAAGTCATTATTCTCTAACTACTAGTCAAACATCAACTTGGCTAGACATCCTCTGCAGCTCAAATACCTGTTATTTTCACCTCCCTCTCACTGTCTTCAACCGTCATATCAGTAAATCTGCTGCTGCAATTCTCATTGTTGAAACTTTGTTTTCCAACTTGTTTATTTAAATATATTTTCCAGCTATTTTTCTATTTTCCATCTAGTTTTCAGCACATCCAAAACTATCCTATCATGCTACATCCACTCACCCACCATGTCAATCCATGTTCACCCATACTGGCTCCTATGCTTAAATAGTTTCATGTCTTCTCTCTTTCTTCAGTCTGTTATTTCCTCTAATGTTCAGAACTCTGAGCTGCCTATTCTCTGGCTCTGCCTGTATTCCTTTTCCTTGCTGCTACTCCCATACTCTTTTTGTAAACCTTTTTTTTTCCATTTCCTAAGCCTCCTTGAGGACCATTTTAAAATTCACCTCTCACCATGGCTATGAAAACATCATCATTTTATAGGAAAAGGATTGAAGAAAATTGATGTCACACAAGGCTATTTCTCCATCACATCCATACTGTTCGAAAAGAACTATCCAGCCCAATGCCACCTTCTGATATTTTGTTGATAGCCCAGCAGGATGTAGCTCTTCAAGCATACATCCAAATCCAAGGAGCATTGCTCCTGAAAATGTAACACCCTTTCATGCTGTGAATTCCAAAATTTCTACCTGCCTCAATGTGGAAAAATATTTCCTTAACAACCTTCTATTCCTTCTACCAATTATTTCAAATCGCTGCTCTTTTTTTTTGTCCACTCTGCTAAAGGAAGTTTGCCCTCTTCATATATTTTATCTAGTCTCCTCATATCTTTATATACCTCAATTAAATTATCTCTTGGCCTCCTCTGCTCTAAAGAAGTCTAGTTTATCTAATTTCTTTGCATAGCTAATTTTCCCCAGCCCTGACAACAGTCTTGTAAATCCATTAAGTTCTCTGAAATAAGTTTAAAAATACTGGAGAAACTCAGTGGGTCAGGCAAATTTATGGAAAGAAAAACAAATTTAGCTGTTCCTGGTCAAAATCCCCCCATAAGCAGTTGATGACTTCAACCTGAAACATTAATTCTCTTTCCATGGACAGTGCCTGACTAGCTGAGCTTTTCCAGCATTTTATATTTTCATTTCAAATTGTCATAATCTGCAGTTTTTTTTTTTGATCTTCAATTCTCTGAAAATTTTGTTTAATATTAAAAGCACTGTGCAACTGCAGGTTGTTCTTGGGAAGGAAAAAGAATAAATGTGCCATGGTTTTAAGACCGAAAATGAAATAAGCAGTAGTATGTGTAGTTGGTGCACTACAGGTTTGCATAATCTTCATAAAGTCATTAATGTCAGCTACACATAATTTCAAAGGATCCAAAGTACATTTATTGTCAAAGTATGTGTTGTTGCGTGAACAAGGTCACGGACAGAAGTAGCTGGTAGACATGAAGTAGTATCTTCATTCAACAAAAAGAGACACAGCAGGCATCATATTGATACCCTTTTGAAGGAACAGGCCTGCTCGACCCCAACACTACATCACATTTTATATGCTATGTATCAAAAGACAATTCTTTATTTACAATGTATCTACAATGCTTTCCTTGAACCACACATAACTCTCACACCCCCCTCTTCACACCCACCCTGTCAATGTTAATCAGCATTGTCTGGTCCTTCAATCAACTGCTGTTTTCACAGCCCTAGGATATCATTGTCCAGAGTTGCATTTTAAATTTAATCTACAGTCCATATTCAGATCTGAAGCATGGTGGCTGAAGTTACTTCCTGAAGTTATTTGCTATATGTCCTAACCCTAAAAATGCCTTAACAGTATCTCCTCTTGACCCTTCTGGCAAAAAATAAATGTGTACCAGGAAAGGCCAACTTAACGAGAGTCTAATCAAATAGGGCAGCAATTTAATTTAAAAAAATACTCACCCACTTAGACTGCTGAGATCACTGACCACACAATGGGTCACAAGAAGGTATCCCTGGATGAGGCCCCAAATGTTGTTGCATGAACAAAGTCACCAGAGAGAAGTAGCTTGTAGATATGAAGTAATCTCTTCATACAACAAAATGAGACACAGCAGGCATCATATTGAGACCCTTTCAGAGGAAGAGGCCTACTTGACCCAACACTACATCAGATTTTATATGCTAAAGATCAAAGGATAGTTCTATGTTTACAATGTATCTGCTTTGCTTTCTTTGAACCACTCATAACTCTCTCACCCCTCTCTTCACACCGACTTTCCACATTGTCTGGTCCTACAATGAACTGCTTCACAACTCTAGGATTCCATTGTCCAGAGTTGCATTTTAAATTTAACCTACAGTCCATATTTAGATCTAAAGATAGGTGGCTGAAGTTAGTTGCTATATGTCCTAACCCCAAAAACGCCCTAACAAAAGTATGTATGCAGTATACAACCCTGAGATTCATTTTCTCCACAGACAGCCATGAAACAAAGAAAATGAAGAAAGTGAAAGAATCTTGATGGAAGCTCAAAATTTCCAATAAGGGGAAAATTTTGGAAAAATATTTGCCCTTGTTCAATGACGCATGATATTAGTTAATTCTGTCCCAGCTTGTGGGATTTAGAGGTTAGCCAGAGTGAATAGTATGGAAAAGTATTTATAATCTAAGTAACTACTTACTTGTGAATTACTGGGAGCACTGCAAACACCCATCTCTACAAATTTGCTAACATCTCTTCACAGAAGGAAAATGTAGTCTGAATAGGATTGATTAAATTCCATTTTTATTAAGTACATTGAAAGGATTTCATTATTAATGCTTGTGAATGTTTCAGAGAATGAATGGAAAAATCGTCATTCACACTAGAATTGTTGGATACTGATAATAATGCAGTGAAATACTTTTGTTTGTTTGACTAGACTGTGCAAATCGTGGACAGTTCAATACTCTCTCACAAAGATTCCAGAGCAAGCGTTCAGAAGAATATAGTTTCCCAGAATCCAAAGATGCACAGCCAAAATGGATGACAAAACAAAGTAAGAGGTAAATGAATGTACCTTCTTCAGTTCTGCAGAAAAAGAAAATTAAAAGAACCTCTTTTGTTATGAAAGCAAGATCAGAACAACCTGGAAGAGGATTATAACTTGGTAATCTTATGTGCCTTATTTCAAATTTCTTATTTCAAACCTTACTTAAGATACATTGTGTAATGAAAATTTACAGAATAATTATTGTTATTTGTTGTACAGATCACGTGGATTGACGTTAGCAAGCTGGCCGGTGTTAGTTTAAACATTTTCATTACTTTATGAAAATTATCAATTAATTTCCATTATTTTAGGAAATGCCTTATAAAGTTCTCACTTTACAGAGAAACCATTCATGTACGTGACCTGCACCTGTTCTTTCCATCCCTTTTAAATAACCTGTAGGTCCGACAGGGACTTCACATGCAAGACATTAGATTTTTTCCCTCTCTTTTACAGAGACTAACAGATCTGCTGTATTATGAGTTCTTCATTTATTTAGAAAGACCACTTGTTATTTTGTCCCTTAGGGTGAAGAGATCACCCTCCCACCTGACATGCCACCAATCCATCCACTGGAACACTAACTAGATATCAGCCCACCTAGATGGAGTGAGGTGGAGAAAATTGTTGATAGAGCAAGGGCCGCATCAGCCCCAGGTCCCAATGGAGTGCCGTACAGGCTCTACAAAAATGCACCAGTGTCCTGCAGATCCTCTGGAGGCTCAAGAAGGTGGTATGGCGTAAGCAGGAGATACCAACATCCTGGCAGAGAGCCGAAGGAATCCTGACCCCAAAGGAAAAGGGTTCATCAGAAATCGGCCAATTGTGTCAGATTAGTCTCCTAAACATCGAGGGCAAAATCTTCTTTAGTGTGGTAGCTCATCGTCTGTCAAGATATCTGCAAAGAAACCATCTGATTGATACATCAATGCAGAAAGCAGGGATCTCGGTCTCCTCTGGCTGTCTGGAACATGCTTGCACCATCTGGCATCAAATCCAGGTCACCAAGAAGGAAGGAACAGATCTTTATGTGGTGTTCCTGGACCTCACCAACACCTTCGGCTCAGTCCCTCATAACCTCCTCTAGACTGCTTTCCACTTCTTCAGAATCCCAGTGGCCCTCACAAGCCTCCTTAAGGCCTACTTCCAGGACATGCAGCTATGTTTGACAACAGCAGATTACACCACAGTGTGGCAACATCCGGAAGTGGGAATCATGGCCGGTTGTACCAGCTCCCCGCTCGCCTTCACCATGGCCATGGAGGTGATCATTAAAGCATCTCGATGAGTGGTTGGAGGACAGCACACAAGACCTGGCTTGAGGCTGCCGCCTATCAGAGCATACATGGATGATCTCACAACACTCACCATGACCAAGGCTTGTACTGTACATCTGTTGAGAAAGCTTCAAGAGGACATCAAGCAGGTTCGGCTGAAGATCAAGCCGAACAAGTCCAGAAGTATCTCTGTCGTCAAGGGGAAGCTGGTAGACCAACGCTTCTACATGGGCAATGAGACAATTCCAACAGTCTTCAAGAAGCCTGTGAAGAGCCTAGGTCAGTGGTATAACACATCCCTCAAAGACACAGAGCAGGTAGATCAGCTCAGGAAGGATGCCGTCAGTGGCCTCGAGAGCATCGACAGAACCACACCCTCTGGCAAGTTGAAGCTGTGGTGTATGCAATTTGAGCTCCTTCCATCCCTCATGTGGCCACCAACCCTGCATGAAGTTCCAATCTCGAAGGTGGAAAAGCTGGAGAGACTGATCAGCTCATACGTAAGGAAGTGGCTTGGTTTTCCCAGCTGCCTCAGCAGCATAGGGCTCTACGGAAAAGGAGTCCTAGAGCGACCCATTTCCAGTCTTTCAGAGGAGTACAAGTGTGCCAAAGTCAGATGGAAGATGATGTTAACAGAGGCGAATGATCCATTTGTAGCACAAGCTGCCCGCATCCTGGATACTGGGAGGAAATGGACTCCATCAGCAGCAACCGAGCAAGCAAAGGTGGCACTCAAGCATAGGGACATCGTGGGCCGAGTGCAGCACGGGAGGAGCGGTCTTGGCCTTGGGGACAGTACACCAGCCTGGAACAAGATTGCTCCATCTCAGAGACACAGGCTCGTGACACAGGAGATACGTCGGCAGGAGGAGGCAGCAAGGTGCGCAAAGGCTGTCGCTCAGGCAAGGGAAGGGCAATGGATGAGATGGGAGGGAGTGGAGAAAAGAAAGATCTCCTGGAAAGAGCTGTGGGAGATGGGGACATCCAGAGCGAGTTTCACCATCAGGGCTGCCTACAATGTCTTGCCGTCTCCCATGAATCTCAGCCAGTGGTTTGGAGAGGACCCCACATGCTCCCTCTGCCTGACTTCAGCAACACATTCTGGTGAGCTGCAACACCAGCCTTACTCAAGGCCGATACACCTGGAGGTACAACCAGGTGCTACGCTGTCTTGCAGTCGTGCTGGAAAGTCGGCGGATGAGCGTCAACGCTCTCCCTCCCACTTCATCCCATTGGCCATTAACAGCATTTGTCCGGGAAGGTGAGGGTCAAGCCAGACTCAATACATCGAGACCAGACACCGGGTGGCTGGACGGAGCACGTGATTGGAAGATGGTGGCTCTGCTTCCCAACTGAAATTGCGGAAACCAACCTCAGACCAGACCTTGTGCTATGGTCAGCCTCACTCCATTTTGTTTACATCGTCGCGTTTACAGTGCCCTGGAGGATGCAGCGGAGGAGCCCTACGAGTGCAAGAAGCTGAGGTGTGCCGAGCTTGCAGCCGATGCACAACAACGTGGCTGGAAAGCAAGGGTCCGACCGGTTGAAATAGGACTTGTAGCCACATCAACATCAAGGCTACTCCGGGAGTTGGGAGTACGAGGGAAGACACATCGACAAGCAGTCAAAGACCTCTCCAGAGCAGCTGAAAAGGGTAGTCAGTGGCTCTGGATGAAGAGAAAGGATTCCATCTGGGCCCCCAAGTGAGTGAAAAGCACCTAGGGGGTGAGGCCAGGTCGCTGGGATTGACTGCTGAACCCTCCGGAGGTGTCGTGGGCCTATCAGCAAAACACTGAGGAAAGAAGGTGCCCACTTGATAACCCAGAAGATGCCACCACTCACTTGGTCACCCCACAGGGTCTAGGCAGCATGTCTCAGGGGTGGAAATAAGGGATATTAACATCTAGTCCGACATAACATACTTGGAAGTTCATCATTCTGTGGAGATTTTCTTACTGTAGCTATGGTTAAGCTTGTTTAAATTACTCATCCTGTAAATTCTGACTAAATATTTCTTCTGTTTTGATTTGGCTGAAAGATGCTACAATTGTTTAAATTTAGTTAATAATTTGTGAAACTAAATTATGATAATTATATATCTTGTGTTCCTCAGTCTGTCGAATTTCTAATTCTGACTAAAGCTTAAAATGCAATTGGTGTTCACTATGCATAAGAAACATAAATGTAGAGTGATCTTGTTCTCCTATCAGTTTTTGTGATCTGTGAAAAACAGTTTTGATACTAATGTGCTTGGATTTGTGCCAGTCTCTGACTGGCTCAGATCATGACAGAATCTGACAAAGTTATTTTATCCAAAGCAATTGCTTCTTCAATTTTTCCTCATATTTATTATCTCTCAGTTCTGATAATCATTCTTCTAAATATTTTAAGTGTCTTGCCCATGCCTTCTATTCACACTTTGATGTGGAGCTTATAAATACAAAGGGCACTCCAAAATGTACAGAGTATTCCCAAGCTTTCAAATTCCATCCCTCAGAAATTATCCTTAGTGCATTGCTGAAAACTTAGTAACATAACACTGGTTCTCCCCCTTCTTTATTATTCATCCTATTTGAACTCTTAAATTCCAGGAAGTATGTAGCCTTATTCATTCTACCAAAATGTGCATCTCAACCTTTACCAGTTAATTAATTTATCAGTTTGCACACCCATTTTGCATGTACAGCATGTTTAACTGCATTGAAGTAAAGAATTACTTGACGTCTATATTCTAAAAGAGCAATGCAATTTGATTAGTAACTGCTGTGCCCTAATAGTGGTACTTTAGTTTGTACATTCTTGTTTCCTCAGATGATTTTAAAAAACACAGACTCAAAAAAATTTACTTTTAGGAGGTTTTGAATAAATGAACTTGCTTATCTTGCACTAACTTTCATTCTCTCGTAAGAGAAATTCATTCTTCTCTGCTCTTTTTTACATTAATTTTATAAGTACTAATATTACAAGTATTAATATCTGTTAACATTAAAAGTTAAAATTAAACATTGCAAAATTGTAGGATGCCAATAATTATAGAACAACTATTAATCCTTGTAAATATTGTGCTACAGATGCATCTAACATATTGTTACTATGCACAGTGAACATAATTTGGTCATGGAAATTGAAAAATAATACTGAAAAACGGGCAGGGACTGCACTTGAAAAGCCACCAGTTGCACAAACTTTTCTCTGCACCTCCAGACCTAGCATGATGACCACTTTAAATCAAGGCTTTCTTTCAAAAAAATTGTTGATAGAAGAATATATAAAAAATGAAGCCATTAAATGCTGTCAGCAAATTAATGCAGACATATGGTAGCATTTCTCTGCAACTTAAATTACTTTAACTATTTAAAATGAGTTAATATCTCTGCAAAAATAGTAAATAGAAAATCTCGTTTGCTCATTTTGGTCAATATTATCAAATATAACTTTTATATTATGTCAATAAAATATAAATAAAAGGTCTGTAAATTCCAGTACGGAGCTGTCTAGAATAGTTAACTTTATTGTTTAATACTAAAATGTAAAAAAAAATTTGCAACTACTTGATATTTTGTTGTCACTGGTCAATTAGTTATAGTTTATGTCATGTTTCCATAAATTGTCAGTGTTTTAAGGGATTATGTCTATTTCCTCTAGAGATGTGGAAGCTCAGGAAAAGATTTCCAACTCCTCTTCTACACAGGCTGATAACTGTGCACCTGAACTGGAAAAACTAAGGAGAAAGGTAAGACTTTCACTCTTTAGCATTTCCTTCAGATGTTCCTCAGTCATAATGCTCTTCAGTTTTCACATTTAATTTAGAATCTTAATTGTTTGTACTTCATATTACACCAACCATTTTTTAAATAAAATTTGGAGTTTAACAAAGTGAAAGTTCTTTTCTCAAGTTAGTATCAAGCACAATTGGAAAAACATTTATAACAAAATCAGTGAGGTTCCCGTATTTTATATTAACCCTGTGCCTTAATAGCAGCCTGACAATAGTAGTCCTCTATTGTCCCAGTTTATGTCTCTTTATTTCCTTAACTGGATTTTCACGTCAACATCTTTGAGTGATGTTGTTGATTTGTCCTAAGATCTGTCTAGTGCTGTTGGGCAAACAGCCATCAATAAATTTAAATTACAGGTTTCCCCCGCCATCCGAAGGTAGAGCGTTCCTATGAAACGGTTCGTAAGCCGAAATGTCGTAAAGCGAAGAAGCAATTACCATTTATTTATACGGGAAAATTTTGTGGGTGTTCGCAGACCCAAAAGTAACCTACCAAATCATGCCAAATAATACATAAAACCTAAAATAACAGTAACATATAGTAAAAGCGGGAATAATATGATTAATACACAGCCTATATAAAATAGAAATACTTTTCCACAATCATTACTGCACTGTTCTCCGTAGCGAAAATGTCACGCAAGTACTCTCGGCAGAAAATCTCACGCAAGAGCTCTCCGCAGAAACACGGCACAATTCGCTCTCCAGTAACCTTTAAGCTATGAAGCTGCGAAATCATACCAAATAACACGTAAAAATTCACAGCCGATATAAAGTAGAAATAATGTACGTACAGTGTAGTATCACTTACCAGAGTTGATTCAGTGCTGAGCACACTGATGATGGTGTGTTAGACTGAGTCGTTGCAGGTTGGGTGGTGCAGTGGCACCCACCCTCCAGGCCGTGGACTGATACATTGCCGCGAAGCATGCAGGAGTCCATTGTCGGCTCAGATCAGTGCCGATTGCCAACTGCATCGCTTCTGATCTGGGCCGACATTTACGTGTGGGGTGCACCTAATTAATTAGAATGTTTATTTCGGCTTTTTTCTTAAAGATGCGCTGTGTGTCTCCCGGCTACTGCTGTATTCTCCGCAAATCGGTACAGTATCTGCCCGCTGCCTGGGTGTTGGGGTGGTGGCACACTGGGGTATCATCTCGTCGTCTGTTTCCATTAGAGCAGGCGGCTCACCTTCTCCTATGACTGCCCGCCTCAATGTCGAAGGTCGAGGTTCGTTGTCTGCTGGGGCTGATGTGGAAGGCGTGCTTGACTGCTGAGCCTCGCGCATTTTTCTATAATACAGTTCTTTGTAAGGACTGAATCCATCTTGCAAATATCCCCTAAACCGACATACCCTTTCAAAATTAAAGTCGTACTTTTCATTGCAGCGAAAATCTCACGCAGTGGCTTCACGATCATTTCGCTACTGCATTCGGTTTCGACTGTTATCCTTTCCTGTTCCAATTGCATCATCTCTTCATCTATCAGTTCTTGGTCATGGGATGCCAAAACCTCTTCAACATCGTCTTCATCAGTTTCCACAAGTCAAACTCACCTTGTCTTTACTTCGTTCACCACGATCGAAACGCTTAATCATGTCTAGTTTTACGCTAAATGTAACACCCTTACGAGCTCTTTCAGGCTTTTCCAATACCTCAGAACCCATCTTGCAAACGGCTGCTCAATGCATCATGTTAAAGCAATGCCGTTCTGAATCTGGGGAGAGCGGCTGCTTGGGGCGCGCGCGGCTTTTTATCACGTGCTGATTTTTTCGCGTGCTGATTTTTTTCATAACAGTGAAAACACCTTCTGAAAGCGAAAACAGGTTAGTAATGTAGGTCTTTCGTAACAGTGAGGTTTCGTAAAGCGAACGTTCGAAAAGTGGGGAACACCTGTATTTGTTTTAGCTTGCTAATTTTTGGCCTGGAAGTCAAGGAAGACTTTCTTGCAGACAATACTAGGTGAAAAGACACATAAAATTTGAGCACATGATTGGTTAATCAGGAAACTCCTGTCCTGTGGAGAGAGTGAGCAGCTTCAAGTTCCTCAGTGTCAAGATCTCTGAGGATCTAACCTGGTCCCAACATATTGATGTAGTTATTAAAAAGGCAAGACAGCGGCTATACTTTATTAGGAGTTTGAAGAGATTTGGCATGTCAACAAATAACACTCAAAAACTTCTATGGTTGTACTGTGGAGAGCATTCTGATGGGCTGCCTCACTGTCTGGTATGGAGGAGTTACTGCACAGGACCGAAAGAAGCTGCAGAAGGTTGTAAATCTAGTCAGCTCCATCTTGGGCACTCGCCTACAAAGTACCCAGGACATCTCTAGGGAGCGGTGTCTCAGAAAGGCAGCATCCATTATTAAAAACCTCCAGCACCCAGGGCATGCCTTTTTCTCACTGTTACCATCAGATATGAGGTATAGAAGCCTGAAGGCACACACTCAGCAATTCAGGAACAGCTTCTTCCGCTCTGCCATTCGATTCCTAAATGGACATTGAAGCTTTGGACACTACCTCACTTTTTTTTTTAATATACAGTTTTCCTGTTTTTGCATGTTTTAAAAAAATCTATTCAATATACGTAATTGATTTACTTGTTTGTTTATTATGTTTTATTTTATTTATTATCTTTTTTTCTCTCTGCTGGATTATGTATTGCATTGAACTGCTGCTGCTAAGTTAACAAATTTCACATCACATGCCGGTGATAATAAACCTGATTCTGATTCTGACTTATGTAAACTGACTGTATGCACTCATTCTATGCAGGTTGTACCAAGAATCTTGGCATTAGAAGCAGATTAACTCATTGAGTACATACCTTACTTCTTGTTTTTCTTGTTCTAACTTCTCCCAAAGCAACAAGCTGAAGCTCGTTGTGCTACAGCTGCAGAGCATTTACTAATCTTTATTTAATTTTCAAACACTCATAGAATAACAGAATACAGCAACAGGCTGTATCCGACCTTCAACCTGACCTACACTAATCCCATTTCCCTGCATTCTGCATTAAGCCTATATCCCTCCACACCTTTCTTGTCTAATTAGCTGTCCAAATTCCTTTTTAACATTGTAATTGTATGTGCCTCAGATAGTTTGTTCCACATAACCACCTCCCTCTGTGTGAAAAACATACCCCTCAGATTGCTTTTAAATCTTTCCTCATACGTTAATTTTAAGTGCTCTAGTTCTATTCTGCTCAGCTCTAGGGGAGGAAAAAAATTACTTATATTTGCCTCATAATTTTATAAAACCAGGCCTCCACATTCTAATAGACAATAGACAATAGGTGCAGGAGTAGGCCGTTCAGCCCTTCAAGCCAGCACCACCATTCACTGTGATCATGGCTGATCATCCACAATCAGTACCCTTTTCCTGCCTTCTCCCCATATCCCTTCACTCCGCTATCTTTAAGAGCTCTATCTAACTCTTTCTTGAAAGAGTCCAGAGAATTGGCCTCCACTGCCTTCTGAGGCAGAGCATTCCACAGAACCACAACCCTCTGTGTGAAAAAGTTTTTCCTCAACTCCGTTCTAAATTGTCTACCCCTTATTCTTAAACTGTGGCCTCTGGTTCTGGACTCCCCCAACATCGGGAACATGTTTCCTGCCTCTAGCGTGTCCAATCCCTTAATAATCTTATATGTTTCAGTCGGATGAATGCAAACCCAGTCAAACCAATTTCTCTGTAACAACAGCCCTCTATTCCAGACAACATCCTGGTGAGTTTCTTCTGCTCTCTCTTTTACCACATCATTCTTGCATTGTGATGTCCAGAGCTCCAAATGTGGTCTAACCAATGCTTTGATACCCGCAACATGATGTCCCAATGTTTTATATTCAATGTCTCTCAACCAATAAAGGTAAGCATACCAAATACTTTCTAAAAAAGTTGCAAGTTTTTAATTAACGTGCCTGTGGTGCACAAGGATATTTAAACCAAATTGTTAATAGGCATTCCGATACATGATGCTGTCCTTTACGGGCTTTGATCCCTGTGTAAACCTCTAGCCATATGGTAGCAAAGCAGTTAGCACAATTGCTTTACAGCACAAAGAGTCACTGATCCAGGTTTGATTCTTGCTGCTGTCTGTAAGGGACTTGTATGTTCTCCCCTTGACCGTGTGGGTTTCCTCCAGATGCTCCGGTTTCCTCCCACATTCCAAAGACGTACAATTATGGTTAGGTTGGTAAGTTGTGGGCATGCTATGTTGGGTCTGGAAGTATAGCAATTGCAGTCTGTCCCCAGCACAATCCTCACTGATTTGATTTGATGTAAACAACACATTTCACTCTATGTTTTGATGTATATGTGACAAATAAAACAAAACTTCTTTAAAAATTACTGTATATAATTTGTGCCAAAATTTCAAGAAAACCTGTTGTGTATCAGGAATGGGTGTGGTTTTGTTTCGCTGACATATTAGTCTCCCAATTCCACTGGCAGAATAAGCAATGCAACGTCAGTGTTCACTTTTGACTGCTCAGCATTCAACCTTACCGAGAACTGAATCCCTAAGTTGCCTTAATGGGCAAGGCAGTTGATCACATGCCAGACCATTCGTCCAAAAGAGATTCTGAGCTCTGTCATTCCTCAAATAGAAGAAATGATGAAAGCGTGGTCTTGAAAAAGCACAACATTCCCACCAATTTGTGGATAAACTTTTCCCATAACTCAATATTCCCAACAATTTGTGGGTATCCCTTTCCATGGAGAAGCAGCATTCCGGATGGCATTGAAAACTTCATGTCAGCAGAGGCATTGCTGTCAGCATTAAGCTCAACATAAGACTGCCTTCAAAACCCCAGCCCTAGATTTTTCATTATGCTTTACTCCAGAAGCCTTCTCCATACTGGTGCCAAGCTGTATCGGCCCTAGTGCCCTTCCCTTGGACAACATCGGTGGCGTGGAGTGGGGAGGCTTGCAGCATGGGCAACTGCCAGAATTCCATACAACCTTGCCCAGGCCTACACCCTGGAAACCTTGCAAGGCGCAAATCCGTGGTCTCACAAGACTAACGGATGCCTATTATTATTCCTTCTCCATAAGTGGGCATAGCCACAAGGCAGTGGAGATTTGAGATTAGAGTTTTCTTTCTCCTAGATGAGCCGCCAACCACAGCTGATGAACCCCACCTGCATGGAGTGATTGATCTTAAGGCACCCAGTAACCTGCCTTTGCACCTTCTGCTATCAGTAGAAATGGTTCCGCTGGGCCTACTAGCTAGGTCCACACCTGAAGGCCAGGAGTTGGACTTGGTTGTCAGAGGCTATTTGAGTTGCACGCCATTGGGAGAATTTAATAGATTGTGGGAGTTTATCACCACTACACTTCCCCACTACTCCCACCCAGCTATGACAATCTTATGTTGAGAGCACAGATAAATGTAAATGGCAGAAGGAGCACACCAATGCCAAAGCTACCCATCTGCTGCCCTTCAAGCACCTCTTAGCACTCCTATGGCAAGTCCTACATTGGCCTTATCAGACATCTCAGAACTCACAGCACTAGAAGGTAGCACAAGAACAGGCTCTTCTGTCCTCAATAGTGTATTGAATTAAATTAATATTTAAATGCCTAACGAAACTAATCCCTCTGCATACACAAGGCCGATACTCCTCCATTCTCCTCATATTCATGTCCATATCTAAGTACTTTTTAAATGCTTCCATTGTACTTTCCTCCACTGCCACCCCTGCTAGCACGTTCCAGGCACACACCACACTCTTGTCTAAAAAAAATACTTGCCCACACAACTCCTTTGAACTTAACTCCTCTCACCTTAAAAGCAAGCCTTCTGGTATTAGACATTTCAAATCTGGGAAAAATATGCTGTCTATGTTTATTCTATCTTTAGCTCTCATAATCTTATAAACCTCTCTGCTCTCTGCTCAGTGTCCAGCACTCCAAAGAAAACAACCCAAGTTTGCTCGGCCTCTCCTCATTGCAAACACCATCTGATCAAGCAGCATTTTGGCAAACCTCCTGTGCGCTCTCTCCAAGGCCTGATGCAATACTCCAGCTGCGGCCAGAGTTTTGTAAAGCTGCAATATATCTTGCTGACTCTTGCATTCAATTTCTTGACTAATAAGGGTAGGCACACCATGTGCCTTCTTTACTACATATCATGCTCTGCAATCACATACAAAGAACTACGGAGTTACACAACAAAATCCCTCTGTACATCACACTGTTAAGTGTCTTGCCATTAACTGTGCACTGTCCTTTTACATTTAATCTCCCAAAGATTCCACAACTCGCAATTGGCTGTATTAAACTCCATCTTCCATTTCTCTGTCCATATCTGCAACTAATCTATATCCCACCACATCATTTGGCAATCACCTACACTATCCACAATGCCACCAACCTTTATTTCATCTATGAACTTACTAACCCACCCATCCATATTTTCAAAGGTCCCAGAACAGATTCCTATGGAACAGCACTAGTACAGACCTCCAGCCAAAATGAGTTCATTTGACTCCTCTGTCTTGTATGAGCAAATCAATTCTGCCCATAAAAGCCAATTCTGCCTATAGATCTGAAGTAGAATTTTCCGTCTAGTAATTTTTGTCTTCATGTCAACTTCAATTCAACTATGATTGGATTCTGATGATTCATTGGGTGAAGTACAACAGTACTTTTTGTACTGATGAAACCTAGACCAACAGCACAAGTAAGTTCCACATTTCATGTTTCAATATTCTACTGGTGTTAATTGTCCATTTTCATATGAAGAATAATATCTTGACTGAATCATCAGAAGAGTACTAGCTTGATGATGCAAGAAACAGAACTTAGAATAGAGATTATGAAATGCAGACAGATTGATCAAAAGCTACGTATCTGTGTGCATGGCAGAATACACAAAAAATTACCTAAAAATACTAGATATGCAGGAGAATACACTCAATGTGCTGGAGGAGCTCAGCAGGTCAGGCAGCGTCTATGGATGGCAGTATACAGTCGGCGTTTTGGGCCGAGACCCTTCCTTGGCCCGAAACGTCAACTGTTTATTCCCATCCATAGATGCTGTCTGGCCTGCTGAGCTCCTCCGCACATTGTGTGTATTGCTATAGATTTCCTGCACCTGCAGTACCTCTTCTGTCTATGAGAGTGAGGAACCTAAGAAAATTAGTATTATGTAAAGGTAAGATATTGGAAAAGTTGGTGAGAATGGAAACTTACAATCCCAAGGATCCAATGACCCCCCCCCCTTTTTTTATTCTGGCATCTTCCCCCTTCCTTCTCAGTCCTGAAGAATGCTCTCATCCTGAAACGTTGACTGTTTATTAATTTCCATAGATGCAGCCGTCTGCTGAGTTCCTCCAGCATTTTGTGTGTGTTGCTTTGGATTTCCAGCATCTGCAGACTTTCTGATGTTTCTGAGCAATAATGTTGTTCTTAGCGCGCAAAGAGAAATTCCAGATTCTGGTAATATGAGAAAAATCAAAGTGTTCATTTTATAGTTAATTTTTATCATATCTTTTAATAAATAGATCGAGATTCTTGAAGCTCACTTGAAATTAACAGGCTGCATTGACAAGGATGGAAATGTAAGACGTGAAGGTGAATATTGGGAGAAAGACTCATGCACTTTGTGCCACTGTAAGGTAGGAAATTAAATTCATAATGTCGTGAAATTATAGTATTTTCATTAAGCATAAGTCAGAATGGGACTGTTGCTCATTGAATCAAATATTTCCAGCCGTGCTCACAAACCTAGAGTGGGGGTGTAAGTTCTGTAAAAGTGAAGGAAAATTGGGTAAGTGTAATGGGTGGACAAAATAAGTGTTGCCAAAATAGAAATTAATCAAAGTATTGAGGCAAGGATTGACTGTAAAGATTTTAGTGAACCTGGTAATATGACATAAACGAGAATACACATTCTCTACGGGAACCACAACTAGACCAGGACGTTTAAAATGGATGTTTACTTGAAGTCACACACTGTAGAATTTTATCTGTTATCATCACAAAATTATGTGACACAGAAACAAGCCTTTGGCCCACCAAGCCCAGACAATCATCAAGTGACCATTCCCTGTAATCCTTCACTAATCCCATGTTATTCTCCCTACCAGCTACCCCTAGATTTTGCCACTCATCAACATATTAGGGATAATTTACAGTGACCAAATGCACCAACCCACATGTTTGTGGGATGTAGGAGGAAACCCTTGCAGTCACAAAGAAAGCTAAACACAGATGGTCTCAGAGATCAACATTGAGACCATGAGGCTGAGCTCATTGTGTCTCAAAATAATGACTTGTTTAAATTAATTCAGTTGAAATTGCTTGTAAAAGAATTGAACTAAATTCTGGCAATTAGTGACCCCTGAAGTGGCCTCATCAAATGTACTTGGGAGGTGCAGTAAATGTATAGTAGGTCTTGCTAAAGGTGCCATTCCTGTATAATGATTAAAGTGACTGGGGGGGAGGACAGATGCAATGGTAAGGTAACAAACAATTCCCTATAGAAAGCAGCCTCTGTATTACAGTGCCTAAAAAAGTATTCACCCTTCTTGAAAGTTTTCATGTTTATTGTTTTACAGCATTGAATTGCAGTGGATTTAATTTGGCTTTTTTTTTAAACAGAAAAAAACACTTTTGTTTCAAAGTGAAAACAGATCTCTAAAAAGTAATCTAAACTAATTACATATATAAAACACAAAATAATTGATCGCAAAAGTATTCACGCCCCTCAAGTCAGCTTTTAGTAGAGGTACCTTTGGCAGCAATTACAGCCTTGTGTCTGTGTGGATAGGTTTCTATCAGCTTTGAACATCTGGACACTACAATTTTTCCCCAATCGTCTTTACAATACTGCTCAAGCTCTGTCAGATTGCATGGAGGATGGTGAGTGAACAGCCCTTTTCAAGTGCAGCCACAAATTCTCAATTGGATTGAAGTTTGGTCTCTGACTTAGACACTCCAGGACATTAACTTTGTTGCTTTTAAGCCATTCCTGTGCAGCTTTGGCGTTATGCTTGGGGTCATTGTCTTGCTGGAAAACAACTCTTCTCCCCAAGTTGCAGTTCTCTTGCAGACTGCATCAGGTTTTCCTCCAGGATTTCCCTGTATTTTGGTGCATTCATTTTACTCCCTACCTTCACAAGCCTTCCAGGGCCCGCTGCAGTGAAGCATCCTCACAGCATGATGCAGCCACCACCATGCTTCACAGTAGGGACGGTGTGTTTTTGATGATGTGCAGAGTTTACACCAAACATAGTGTTTAGGCTGATGGCCAAAAAGCTCAATTTTGGTTTCATCAGACCATAGAACCTTTCCAGCTGACTTCAGAGTCTCCCACAGGCCTTCTGGCAAACTCTAGCTGAGATTTCATGTGAGTTTTTTTTTCAACAGTGGCTTTCTCTTTAGCACTCTCCCAGAAAGCTGTGACTGGTGAAGCACCTGGGCAACAGTTGTTGTATGTGCAGTCTCTCCATCTCAGCTACTGAAGTTTGTAACTCGTCCAGAGTTGTCATAGGTCTCTTGGTGTCCTCCCTCACTAGTCCCCTTCTTGCACAGTCCTCACTTTTGAGGACGGCCTGCTTCAGGCAGATTAACAGCCATGCCATATTCTTTCCGTTTCTTGATGTTTGACTTAATTGTACTCCAAGGGATATTCAGTGACTTGGAAATTTTTTTCTATCTGTCTCCTGACTGTTACTTTTCAATAACCTTTTCATGGAGTTGCTTGGAGTGTTCTTTGGACTTCATGGTGCAGTTTTTAACCAGGATACTGGCTCACCAGCAGTTGGACCTTCCAGATACAGGTGTATTTTTACTACAGTCAGTTGAAACGTGTTGACTGCACATGATAATCTCCATTTAACTAATTATGTGACTTCTAAAATCAACTGGCTGCACCAGTGCTGATTTGGTGTGTCATATTAAAGGGAGTGAATACTTAAACAATCACTTATTTGTGTTTTATATTTGTAAATAATTTAGATCACATTGTAGAGATTTGCTCTCACTTTGAGACGAAAGAGTCTTTTCCTGTTGATCAATGTCAAAAAAAGCCAAATTAAATCCACTGTGATTCAATGTTGTAAAACAATATAACATGAAAACTTCCAAGGGGACTGAAGACTTTTTATAGGCACTGCAGATAATACCTTCGAATTGGATTCTGGTTGAACATAACAGAGTCTATCTTAAAACAGTTTAATTGTATAACAATGGGAGCTGTCTCCTCTGAAAGATTCTAAGCATTAGTAATAATGTTATTCTCGACAAATTTTGTTATCTTTTCAACGGATTTTTTTTACATAAATGGATTACCTATGTTGTTTTTCATAGTGAATTAGCATTGACATTGGAAGGCTTTCCGAGTGGCTTATGGAAGCAACAGCATAACTAAGGAATTAGTATAGGAATTTGTTACGATGAAGTTATTTTCACGAAGTTATGATGTGCAGGAGATAGGGAGTATATGCAAGGTAGAAATTTTGATAAGCACCATACACAGAATCCATGGTTATATAAAAAAAAATTATAGAAGTCAATCTGTCAGATTGTATCTTTTGTACATCATCTGTAAGTATTTTGTTTAACACTTGTTACCTACAGGATACAGAGACCAAATGTGTAATGAGAACTTGTCCTCAGAACTGCAGAAATCCGTTGAAGAAACAAGACAAATGCTGCCCTGACTGCGAAGAGGAGTAGAACCAACTACGAACAATCCAAAAAAGTACAATCAGCAGATTATATCATCTCTGTTGACATTCAGGCACTGAATACATCCATGACTATTTGAGTTGTTCTGTACAATCGTTACAGATTCATCTCTCTTTCTCTCCGCATCACCCAAATACCAGAATCCTGATCAACACAACACTCAATCATCATGGACTTAACCAGAAGTGATTCAAGTGTGTAAAATGTTATCATATATTTGCTGGTTACAATATGCACTGTTATAAAGAAATGTGTTCCTTTTTACAGTGAATGTCATGTCAGGATCTCTGTAAACATAAAACCTATTTTCTTCTATACAAGGATCAGTTACCTCAAAACAGATGGTTTCTCAAGATCATGGTGCTAAATATTTAGTGTTTAATCAGTAAAACTATTGGTATTATGTCTTGAATTTTATACTTTGTACCGTTTAAAAAATTTGTTGGACTTGTCACTTTATATATACACTGTTATATTTTGTTCAGCCCTCATTTTTCAGTAAATTATGTCACAGAAGATTGGACTTGTTACGTCAGGGTTAAATTGAAACTGCTGTTTTTATTTGCCAGTAATATTTTCGAAGGACATGAACCCATTTCTTAGAATAGACTGGGTGTATTCAACCTGCTTATCCCTAAGTATATTGCAAAGACTGACCTGCACAGTAATGTGCATTGATCGGTCTGGATGTTTTAAATTGCAGTTATTATAGATTAGTGATGAAGGGATGTAAAAACAGAAAATGCTGGAAATACTTCTAAGTACACCAGATAGATTGCTACCTACCAATATAGAGCCAACATTCAGACCATCCAAGATATCATTTGTTATAATAACATCATTTGATATTTTGAGAATAATAAAGTGATTTGACATTTGTAACAATATAGTAAGTAAAACTACAAGAATAAACAATTAAATTAAAACACAAAACTCCTGATGCACAAATTGCATCCTTAACTATGACTGAAAGCACAAACTAGAAATATAAAATGGTCCATAAATAATATTAAAATGTTAATCACTCTTAAAAGAGCAGCATGAAATAATGGTGTTGTACTTTGGGTGCCTAGAAAATCCAATATCTTTGAGTTTTCTGAAAATTATGTACTGTAACTCTGGCACCAATTATAAAACCCAGGAATATGACTGTGGCGGCTTTGAGATTGTCCTTTACGGTGGACTCCAGGTACTTTTCTGTACTTGTCAGATTTTGTGATAAAAGTGGCACCCAGAATTCCAGAGTTGTTTTCAAAGGGAATGCAAGCATCAACCACTGAAGCTCTTCTTTCTTTAATGAAGACAGTATCCTGCATCCAAGCATGTTCTTCTCGACATAAAACCTTTGTTCTTTAAAAACAGCAAAACTAGCCGTATCACACCTAGAACATAATATATCCAAAACCCTTTTATGTCTGTAGATCTGTGGCTATTTTACTGCAAGCACCTTCTCAGAATTTCTCTAGCTCACCCACATCTTCTACAAGACCTACTGTATCCATATTGGGTCTGATCAAGGTCAGTGTATTCCTAGACAGGTATGGGTTTAACTGCAGGAACAAGGCCACATTGTACTCAGTTTCTTTAAGGGATGTAAAACCCCATAACCAGCTATTGGATTGGGGATCATTCTTGTAATAATGAACTCCAATTCCCTTGATGATCCAACCAACTCCAGCAGTCAAACTTGTTCTCCCTCCAGTTGTTTCTTCCTACACAGACCTCAACCTTGCTGGCTTTGTCCCTAACAATATTCTCTATATAACAAGTGACATTTGTCAAACTCACTAAAACCATAAGCTTCATTAAGGGATATTTACATCTCCCTATGTGCATGAACAATGGGCCTTTTAATTTCCAAACTTTCTACATTTCACTAAAATGTTATCAATGTTGATACACATCAACTGGACAGTCAGATCCACCATTTTGTCAGCTAAGTTCTTAAAATTAGTATACTTCCTAATTATAGGCGGGGGATCTGAGGTTCCTGTTTGGGGATTGATAGACCACCATTCTAGATCCTTAAGTTAAAAGGTCCATGCTCATGCACACAGGGAGATGTGAATACTCCTTAGTGAATCCTTGTGCAGTTTTGATGAGTTTGACCAAAACATTTTGAGAGGCCTCATTTAAAGTCAAGGAATAGTAAAACGAAGGATGACGTGGATTTGAAAAATCTCAACTTTTTGGGTTGGATTTTGTCTAACTCTAGGGAGAAACTTACCCCATTCTTGATTGATTGAACAGCTAATCCAGAGATCAAATCCTGCATCAAAATATTTCTCACAATCATCAGGATGAATAAAACTAAAACTATTGTAGAACGAATTATTGGAGTTAAAAATTAAGCTTCATTTAAAAAAAAGTCGAGCAGTCTTATGAGAGTCACTTCAAAGCCTATTTTCCTACAAAAGCATTCCAGGACCTAGAGGTGTTCAAACATAGTACTGTGAGAAATGCTCACAAAAGTCACATCATCAGCAAAAGCCCAGATGGTGCAGAAAGTCTTTTCTGTTCTAAAGTGGAATCTCTATCTATCCCTGTCTAATAAACAAAACAGGATGTCCATCACATTGTTGGATAATATGCGGAAATTGGGGAAGACAATTAACATTTAAAGTTAAAGTCCCTTTGTCAGAATTTGAATCTGATGTGGCCTGACCTGCTGAGTATTTCCAGCATTGTTTGTTTTTCAAGATTTCCAGCTCTTGCAGTTTTGTTTGATTTTCACTTGGAGATTTCTGGGAAAAATGTGTGCTGCAGGTCATAATTTTTCCTTGATATGGGGAAATCGGGAAAATCAATGGTGTTTTTTCTGAATTGTGCTTGCGGTGGGTAAGGCACATAGCAATGATCATACAGTGGCAAATGTATCCTTTGGTGACATAAAGTATCAGCACGCAGGCCTAGCGGGCGGTGTCTGAGTACTGCCAGTAGGATTATGTGCCAGCCACTAATAAACATTAGAAAATTACAGCATTTGATTTCAGAAATTGGAACATCACAACAATGAATCTGGTTGCCTCTTTACCATGATGTACTTGGTAATTTACCCCTAAGGCTTGTATCTGTTTCCACTGCCTATCGAGTTCTAATTTCCTGTATCTATGAAAGCGAATCTTGCTACATGACACTGCATGTACTCAGCCAGTCTGGACTAAGCTTCAATTAAAAGCTCATGTACTTTTGCTCTTTCTGTGCAATATCTGATTCTCTAACTATTACATTCTCGATTAGGAAAATATCCGAATTGCAAACTTAAACTTTTACTTGGAGATCCAATGGTTTTATTTATTTATGACTTTCTTATACATTATTTTAAGTTTTCCTCAACTCTTTGGAAACTTTCCGCTTGGTAAAGTGAGGCATTTGAGCCATGTACAGTGAATTCTGGTTAATCGGGCCATCAGTTAACCAGGGCAGCTGTTTATTTGGGACAACCTTTAAAGAACAAAAACAAATTGAGAGAATAGCTAGGATTCCTTTTGTTTTTTTGAGGCACAATGCTGCTTAATTGGGGTTTCAAACGAGCATCAGTCACGTGGACTTGCATGGCCATTAGATACTACACTATGCTTAGAGTAATCACATCAGCTGCGCATGTTTGTGTTCAAAAAGCAGTGCTCTCGCCACTGATAATTGGCAAGAAATAATCAGTAAGACATTTCAGAACCGTTTTGCTCACTATGATTGCAAGCATTCGGGCTTGGAGATGTCAGAAGCAGCCAGGAGTGAAATGAAGCAACTCTAACTACAGTACTTCAACGAGTTAGGAGTTACAATGAATTTGAAGGTATCTTGAATATTACACTGAAAATGAAGACTTGGAGAAAGCAATCGTCAGAAGCATTGTTTGAAGGCAGTTCAATATCTGCACCGTGTTTGTGCTGATTTTGTTCATTTACAGTCAATTATAAGAACACGACAGATGACTTCCTCTGTTGATAACTATTAGGAACTAATATACAATTTTATTGTACTGTAGAGATATTGGTAGTGTTTAAATTTGTTCTGTGTTTCATTTAAATAAATAAATAGTTACTCAATTAAATGGTAGTTGGTCTTATTTTATACCTTTTAACTATTCCCATGAAACTTCGGCTAATTGGGGTAGCTGTTTAATTGAGCCAAAATGTACTGATCCCAATGTATGCCAGTTAACCGGAATCCACTGTATTCCACAGGAGGTGTGCTTGTAGTTGGATGCTACATTATCAATTGCTCCCTCTACAAACAGGTAATTGTGGTAACTTTCAACCAGAGGATAAAGACAGCAATGTTGGTCAAGAACCCGTAGCAAAAATTGCAGTTTTCCCCTATCACTGATATGTCAAATAAATAAGACATCTCCAGTGATGGGCCTCTGATGCACAAGATTGTTTTTATATTTTGGTGGTGCATTGCAGTTTGTTCCTATATATTTCTGAGAGATTTTCACATTGTTCCTGGTCTGTGAAGGCCAAATGTACTTCACTGGTTTTTTCATGTTTCACAGTAAAGTTTATTCAACTGCACTTTGCATTAAACTTATTCATGACAACACACACAAAATGCTGGAAGAAGTCTGCAGGCCAGCAGCATCTGTGGGAAAAAAGTACAGTCAATGTTTCAGGTCGAAACACTTAGTCCTGCCGAAGGGTCTCGGCCCAAAACATTGACTGTACTTTTTTCCATAGATGCTGCCTGGCCTGCAGACTTCCTCCAGTATTTTGTGTGTGTTTAAAAACGCAAACACGAGGAATTCTGCAGATGCTGGAAATTCAAGCAACACACATCAAAGTTGCTGGTGAACGCAGCTGGCCAGGCAGCATTTCTAGGAAGAGGTACAGTCGACATTTCAGGCTGAGACCCTTCATCAGGACTAACTGAAGGAAGAGCTAGTAAGAGATTTGAAAGTGGGAGGGGGAGGGGGAGATACAAAATGATAGGAGAAGACAGGAGGGAAAGGGATGGAGCCAAGAGCTGGACGGTTGATTGGCAAAAGGGATATGAGAGGATTATGGGACAGGAGGCCCAGGGAGAAGGAAAAGGGGGAGGGGAACCCAGAAGATGGGCAAGGGGTATAGTCAGAGGGAGAAAAAGGAGAGTGAGAGAAAGAACGTGTGTATATAAATAAATAACGGATGGGGTACGAGGGGGAGGTGGGGCATTAGCGAAAGTTAGAGAAGTCAATGTTCATGCCATCGGGTTGGAGGCTACCCAGACGGAATATAAGGTGTTGTTGCGTGGATTTCCAGCATCTGCAGATTCTCTATTGTTTGAAACTTATTCATGATATGTCTTCTGCTACTGCATATTTCCAGCAGAAAATATTATGATGGAAATATTGCCAATAAAATAATGTATTTTTTATGAAGTTTACTTGCTTTTTCCAATACACCACTCTTTCTTCCTCCCCTCCTCCCCACTTTCTTCCTCCCCTCCTCCCCACTTTCTTCCTCTAACCTCATCTTTTTTCTCCAATCCTTATGAATGGTCTTGGCTCAAAAATTCAACTGATTACGCTTTTCCATAGATGCTGCCTGGCCTACTGTGTTTCTCCAGCATTTTGTGTGTGTCCCCAAATCTTTTGATGTAATCGTTATCCTTATAAGCTGAAATTATCCTTATAAGCTGAAATTATTATCCTTATAAGGATAATGAGCAGATGGTATGTTTACCTGTTGTTTCATCTGGGTTAATTGATTGGAGATTCTTTTTGCAGAAGCATATCCTAGATTATATATTTATTACTTAAGCAATTCATCATTTGGCACACTACAGGTTTAGACAACAAGACCTTGAAATTGGCAGTGTAAGAGTAAAAAAAGACAACATTTTTCAGTATGATCAGCATATTATTAACTAGTAGGATTTTGTGATATAATTTCAACATGAAATAATGTTTTAATAACAGAGCTAAGGAAGACCACATCCAATTAGCAGTTGGCACTTTGAATGCCAGAAAATGTTATTGCCATGATTTTCAGGGATGAGGGATGGTTTTAGAAGGGGTTCTGGGGTATCCTTTTCCGAGAGCATAATTTTTATTTCAAAATCTTGAAGGAGTTACATCGGGTAAATGGAAAATATTCCCATTGATGGAGATGCTAAGGGTCAGAAAGACACAGGCTTCAAGTAATTGAAGAAAGATAAGCTGAGATGTGGCTTTAAATTGTTTAACACAGTGAGTTATTAATCGGAATGGACTGTCCTAAAGTGCAATGAATGCTTATGTAAATAGATTTTTCAAAGGGACTAGATTAACACACTGACTGAATTACTATACAAAGTGGCATAAAGTCAATCGCCTCCTGTGCTGTTGCAAACTTATGAATATTCTCTTTAAAAAAATGGCCTTTGCTACAATGTCCACATCCTGTAAAATATTAGAGTAAAAATGTTTCAACACTTCAGAAACAACTTTAATTCCTAAACACAAATCCTGAAGAAGGGTCACAGCCAGAAATGTCAACTGTTTATTCTTTTCCATAGGTGCTGCCTGACCTGCTGAGTTCCTCCAGTCACTTGTGTGTGTTGCTTTCAATTTCCTGAAGTCAAAAAACACAACAAGTTTTTCCAGCAATATATTTCATCCTTAAATAATATGCTTTCTTCGGCATTGGGAATTTATTAACGATAAAGTCACTTTTATTGTTCACCTGATTTTTGATTACATGATGGAAATGCAACAACAGGCATTGATCCTGATATAGTGTTAGAATATGCAGGCAATACCTGTGACCAAATGGTGGATGAGTTTGGAAGCAAGTTCTCTGAGCTGTAAGCTTAGAAATGTTATGCCTTATCTTCAGGTTGACCCTGTCCATTCGCACTGTTAAAGGCAAGGAATCCTTTTGAAACACAATTTCACACTCAGTGAAGGACCTCCTCTTAGTTTCACAAAGATCTTCACATAGTTTGGAAAGATGATATCCAATGGTTGCTCAGCTGTGGATGCTTATCACAGTCAACTCACTGAGAGATTATGTATGTTGTAGTTTGCAAGAACTGCTACACGCTAGACAGGTTTTACCCAAGTTTATGCAGCATGTTAATGCTCTTAAATATTTGGTAATGTGAGATTATCAGTCTGTTTCAGATTGAATTCAAGCCACATCCTTTTGCATGAAGAGATGCTGTCAATATCACAAAAAAAGTTTTGTTTTTGGAACTCCTGTGTGTTAGTTTTGGATGTTTGAGGAAATATTATCATAAACCATCAAGGTTGACTTAATCACTATAACTGTACTTATAATAAAATTATGATGCAAGTCTGTGTAAATTTCAAGGAAGCCATATGAAGAACATCAGAGATGTTCTCCTCCTTGGAAGAACTTAGTTTCCCTTCCTCCACCATTAATGTTGCCCTCACCCCATCTTCCTGCTACCATAACAAAGATAAAGTTCCTCTTGTCCTCACCTACCACCTGTGAGCTTCCACATCCAGCATGTCTTTCTCTACAACATCCGTCATCTTCATTGGGATCCTACTACCAAATGCAGCTTTATCTCCACCTCTTCCCCCACTCTTCAGGGATTGCTCCTTCCATAATTTCCTTATCCATTCATCCCTCTCCACTAAATTCCCACCGGGCACCTAGCCCTGCAAGTGGAAGAAGTGCTACACCTGCCAATTCACCTCCTCCCTCACCTCCAAACAGTTCTTCCAGATATGGTAACACTTGACCTGCGAATCTTTTGAGGTCGTCTGTCTGGTGCTCTTGACACTGCCTCCTCCACATTGGTGAGACCTGATGTAGATTGGGGGACCACTTTATCGAGCACCTCCACTCTATCTGTAAAAAGCAGGATTTCCCGATGGCCAACCATTTTAATTCAAATCCCCAAACCTATTCCAACATGTCTGTCTATCCACTCCTCTTCTGCCACGATGATGCCACTCTCAGTTTGAAGGAGAAACACCTCATTCCATCTGGTAGCCTCCAAGTTGAAGGAATGAACATTGATTTCTCCTTCTGGTAGTTCTTTTCCCCTCTCTCTTCCTTCTTCATCCATTACCCACTGGCCCCATACTTCATCTTCTCCTGCCTATCAGCTCCCCCTGGTGCCCTTACTCCTTCCCTTTCTCCCATGGTCCATTCTCCTCCCATATCAGACTCCTTCCTCTCCAGCCCATTGCCTTTCCCAACCACCTGGCTTCACCTATCACCTTCTAGCTTGTGCTCCTTCCCCTCCCCCACCTTCTTATTCTGGCACTTTCTCCCTTCCTTTCCAGTCCTGTTGAAGGACCTCAGTCCAAAGTATCAACTATTTATCCTTTTCATAGATAATGCCTGACCCACTGAGTTATCCTCCAGCATTTTGTGTGTGTTACCCTGGATTTCCAGTATCTGCTGAATATCTTTTGCTTATGATAAAACATCTGCAATAGTATTCCTGACAGAAGGCATGTATAAGCTTATGTTAAAGCTTACATGCAGAGTAATTTGTCAGCAAAAATATACGATGACATATGGATCTAAACTAACTGTAACAAAAAAAGGTCGAGTGTTGAAATATAAAGTATTGAAATAAATTATATGAATAGTTATGAAAGTTAAACCAGCCTTCTAAATACATATTAGATTTAACCCTTTTTGAGCTAGTGAAGTGCTAAGATCCTCTTGCACACAGGCGAATAATACTATATATTGAATCTGCTTCCCACCTGGAGTGATAATATTAGAATGTATGTATGTGTGAGTGATCTGACATTGTGGTTATACTGAGAATAAAGAATGGCCAGCTAACAAGTTTGTGAACTGAATAAACCAAATCCCGTTTCTTCATTTAATGGTTGTTATAATTAATAATGTTATTAATTTTTGTTATAGTTTTGTGCTCTAAATATGTACAATTTTTGGAAGAAAATTATCATTGATTTTGTCTCTAAGGTAGCTACCCTATTTTTGTTGTGCTTTTTCTATCCATTTTAATTGAGCTATCAACTGATTTAATATCATAGATTAATACTTAGGCAAAAAGAAAATAGCTGGAAATGGATAATAGAGATTGCAGTGGGAATGTACAATTTATTAAGCCTTCATTGTTTGATAAGACTGCAGTAAACTTCGACATAAACTCTCCCTTCCAGCCCTAATCCATATACTTTGATACCGCCAAAACCTGCCGTGAATATACTGTACTCAATGACTAAGTCAATTTGGATCGAGAAATCCAAACATTCCCAATCCTCTGAATGAAGTAATATCTCTTCATCTCATTACTTAGCCTGACACAGGGTTTTTGATGGATTCCTCAGCTTGCTTACATTGACACTTGGCTTTAAACTTGTCAGGAAGATCACCTAACATTAGGGAAATATAGGCCAATCCGGCTTAATCTCCTTATTGGAAGTCTTCTCATCCCAGGATATCAAAGCTATTCAAGCTACATTTGCCAATACTCTCTGAATTCTTTCAGAAGATAAATCCCCTAATTGTCCATTTGACAAATGCTTTGGAAAAGTATGTCTGCAGTTACTACACAGGAGAGCAGTAGAATTGTTAATTAAAGTAAATATAACAAACTGAAATAAAATCATATAGTAAGAAAATTGTAGGAGATAAAACCACTTTTCAAAATTTTTTAGGTGACTAAAGAAAGTCACAAAGAGTGTTTTGCAGAGATTGGAGGAAAGAATTAGAAAAGAAATTACGACATTGAAAATGTGCATGAGGCGATGCATTTAAAAATACATTTCTCGTACTCTGAATAGAAGTCAACTCTTTGGCATAAAATAAAAGTACACTCAGTGGCCACTTTAGTAGGTATGGAACCCAGTGTGGTCTTCTGCTGCAGCCCATCCACTTAAAGGTTTTGCTGTGTTATGTGTGTTCAGAGATGTCCCTCTGCACACCACTGTTGTAGCACGTAATTGATTTGAGTTACTGTCGCCTTTCTGCCAGCATGAACCAATTTGGCCATTCTCCTCTGACCTCTCTCATTACCAAACATTTTCACCCACAAAACTGCCATTCACTGGTTGTTTTTTTTGCTTTCTCTGTTGAGACTGCTGTGCGAGAAACCCCTAGTAGGTCACCAATCTCTGAGATACTCTAACCACCCCGTCTTACAACAACAATCATTCCACGGTCAAAGTCACATTGACTACATTTCTATCTAATTCTGATATTTAGTCTGAACCACAAATGAACCTCTCATCCACGTCTGCATGTTTTTGTGGTGTGATTTTCTGCCACGCAATGGGCTGATAAAATAATTGGGTTAATAGCAGGCGTACAGGTGTAGCTAATAAAGTGGTCACTGAGTGTATGTTTAAGCATAATTTCACAAAGTTGACAAAATAATTTAAATGAAATCTCTAACTGAGTTCTGGATTTTCTTGCAAGAGATTAGATGGAAGTAAAAAAAAAGCTTCATAAACTGTAATATGCCCTGCAGCACACCATGAAGTCCTTCTGTTCTTTTCTGTAGGTAGTCCCCTGGGATCAAGGATGTCTCTATTCCAGGCTGGTACTGAGATGACCAATGAACCAATGTGGGCATCACAGATTCTCCTGCAGGTGAGACCGGAGATGCTGAGCAGAGTGTGTAAGTAGACTGGAAGCTGGTACACTCATTCCTCTATTTTGACTGGACATTTACAGTTTTGGGGAGAAGAGTTTAAAAAAGGAGCATTATGTGGAGATCAGCGCATTAGCAGCAGACCAATCGATTCGTGATTCATTAGTGGGAGCAAATAAAGGTAAAGCAGGGTCAAAGCAGAGCGGCCATTGTGTGAGGGGACCAGTGCAGGAGTGGGAAGTTGAGGCTTTGGCGAGAAGGCACAGGTAAGTAGCAAGTAAGGCTTTTGTAGTGGTTGAATAAGAAGTCACTAAATCACAGCTAATTAAATAAAGGGATGTTGCAGGATCAGGTGATGTGCTCTAGCTGCATGATGGTGGATCCCCTTGTGGTTCCTGGTGACCACATCTGCAGCAAGTGTTGGCTGCTCGAGGAACTCAGGCTCAAAGTTGATGACCTGGAATCTGAGCTTCAAACACTGCGGCACATCAGGGAGGGGGAGAGTTACCTAGATTCTCTGTTTCATAAGGTAGTCACACCCATTAGGTCAGCTGCCTCAAATTCGGTCTGTGGTCAGAGACAAAAGGGTGTGACTGCAAGTGAAGTGGGTAGTGGGATCCAAGAGACAACGCTGGAGGAGCCTCAGCCCTTGAGCCTGTCCAACGGGTCTGAGATTTTTGCTCCCTGTGTGGATGACAGTGGGGGCTGTAGGAAGGATGAGCAACCTAACTATGGCACTGTAGTTTTGGGAGCCATTCAAGAGGGGGGAAAGAAGAGAAATATAGCAGTAATTGGGGGCAGTATAGACAGAGTTCTCTGTCATGAGGATAGCGCATCCTGAAGGCTGTGTTGCCTGTCTGGTGCCCAGGTTCAGAACATCTTATCTGACCTACAGAGGAATTTGCAGTGGGAGGGGAAAGATCCAGTTGTCATGATCCATGTGGGTACCAACGACATAGGTAGAACGAGGAAAGAGGTTGTGCTGAGGGAATTTGAGCAGCTAGGGAGTAAATTAAAGAGCAGAACCAAAAAGGTAGTAATCTTTGGATTACTACCTGAGCCATGTGCAAATTGGCATAGGGTCTAGAAGATTAGAGAGTTAAATGCATGACTCAAGGATTGGTGTGGGAGAAGTGGGTGTGAATTTGTGGGAAACTGGCACCAGTATTGGGGAAGGAGGGAGCTGTACCAATGGAACGGCCTCCACATGAACTGTGATAGGACCTGGATCCTAGCAAATTGCATATCTGGGGCTGTGGATAGGGCTTTAAACTAAATAGCAGGGGTGTAGTTCAACAGATTGGAGAAGTATGGATAAAGTAAACAATAAAAATGTGGATAAAGATAAAGAAAAACAAACGATAAAAAAGAGAAGAGTAAGAGTGGAGTGAAGAAAAATCAATTATAAAAGAGTAAAAGATTACATGATTTTAAAAGCACAATGAGTGTAAGGGCATTTTACTTGAATACCTGTAGTATTCAAAACAAGCTCAGTAAATTTGTGGCTCAAATCAGTACAAAGAGGTATGATTTAGTGGCCTTTACAGAGGCGTGGTTGCAGGGTGGAGAGGATTGGGAATTAAATATCCAAGGATATTAGGTAACACGGAAGGATAGGCAGGAAGGTGAGGGAGGTGGGGCAGCACACTTAATTAAAGATGAGATCAGGGCAATAGTGAGAGATGATGTACGATCTAAGGAGCAGAATGTTGAATCCTTCTGGTAGGGATTAGGAATAGTAAAGGGGAAAAAGTCATTGGTGGGAGTTGTCTATCAACCACCAAATAATAACATTACAGTGGCATAGATAATAAACAGAGAAATATCTGAGGCATGTAAGAATGGAACAGCAGTTATCATGGGAGCCTTTAACTTGCACATAGATTGGATAAATCAAGTTGGTCGAGGCAGTTTTGAGGAGGACTTCATAGAATGCATCCATGGCTTTCTTGAACAGCATTTTACTGAACCGACAAGGGAACATGCTATCTTGGATCTGTTCCTGTGTAATGAAACAGGTAAAATTAGTGATCTTGTAGTTAGGGATCCTCTTGGAAAGAGTGATCACAGTATGACAGAACTTCTCATACAAATGGAGGGTGCAATATTTCAATCTAAAACCAGTGTATTAGGAGAAGGGAGTATTTGGCTAGTTTAGACTGGGAACACAGGCTATATGGTGGGACAGTTGAGGAACAGTGGAAGACTTTCAAAGAGATTTTACACAGTGCTCAACAAAAATATATACCAGTTAAAAGCAGGGACAGTAAGGATGGGGAGAGCCGCCTTGGATAACTAAGGAAATGAAAGAAGGCATCAAACTAAAAGCTCATGCATACAAAGTCACCAAGAGTAGTGGGAAAGTGGAAGATTGGGAAAAGTTTAAAAAACAACATAGTACCATGAAGGGAGCAATAAAGAATGGGAAACTGGATTATTAAAATAAACTAACACGAAATATAAAAACAGATAGTAGAAGTTTTTATAAAGCAGAAAAGGGCGGCTAAAGTGAGTGTAGGTCCCTCAGAGGATGAGAAGGGAAATTGATATTGGGTAATGAGGAAATGGCCGAGGCTTTGAATGACTATTTTGTGCCGGTCTTCACAGTAGAGGACGTAGCTAGCGTGCCAAGGGGAGATGTTGTGGATGCGATGGGAGGTGAACACCTTTATGCAATAGCTATTATTAAAGAGGTAGTGCTGAGAAAACTTGTGGGTCCGAAGATAGGTAAGTCCCCTGGTCTTGATGGAATGCATCCCCGGGTACTGAAAGAAATGGCAGAAGTTATAGTAGAGGCTTTGGTGATGATTTATCAAAATTTTGTGGACACTGTGCAGGTCGTAGCAGATTGGAAGATGGCAAATGTCACACCACTGTTCAAAAAAGGATGTTGACAAAAAGCAGGTAACTATAGGCCAGTTAGTTTAACATCTCTAGTTTGAAAATGCTTGAAGCTATCATTAAAAAAGAAATAGCGAGGTAATCTGGAAAGAAATGGATCCATCAGGCAGATACAGCATGGATTCAGCAAAGGCAGGTCCTGTATGACAAACTTAATGGAGTTCTTTGAGGATATATAAGGAGCGCAGTGGATAGAAGGGAATAGATGGACGTTATTTACTTGTATTTCCAAAAGGCAGTTGATAAGGTGCTACATAAAAGACTTATCCATAAGATAAGGATGCATATAGTTGGAGCTGATGTATTAGGATGGATAGAGAATTGGTTAACTAATACAAAGCAGAGAGTTGGGATACACGTGCATGAATCATAAAAGGTTAGTTTGCAGGTGCCACAGGCTATCAAGAAGGCAAAGGGAATATTGGCCTTCATTGCTAGAGGGATTGAATTGAAGAGCAATGAGGTTATGCGGCAACTGTATAGGGTACTGGTGAGGCCGCAGCTGGAGTACTGTGTGTAGTTCTGGTCTCCTTTGAGGAAGGATATACTGGCTTTGGAGGCGTTGCAGAGGAGGTTCACCAGAGATGAGGGGGCTAGACTATGAGGAGAGATTGTGTTGCCTGGGACTGTACTCCTTAGAATTCAGAAGGATGAGAAGAGAACTTATAGAAACATATAAAATTATGAAAGGGATAGATAAGATAGAGGCAGGAAAGTTATTTCCACTGGTAGGTGACACTAGAACTAGGGGACACAGCCTCAAGATTCGGGGAAGTAGATTTAGGATGGAGATGAGGGGGAACTGCTTTTCCAGAGAGTGGTGAATCTGTGGAATTCTCTGCCCAATGAGGCAGTGGAGGCTACCTCAGTAAATATATTTAAGACAAGGTCGGATAGATTTTTGCATAGTAGGGGAATTAAGGGTTATGGGGGAAAGGCAGGTAGGTGGAGATAAGTCCATGGTCAGATCAGCCATGATCTTATTGAATGGTGGAGCAGGCTCGACGGGCCAGATGGCCTACTCCTGCTCCTATTTCTTATGTTCTTATGTGGTCCTAGGTTCTAGACACCCTGAGTGTTCTTTGAGCAGTTGTGGATGAGGGATTCTCTATGTACTGTCTCAGCACCAGAAGAAAAATATTGTGAGTTCATAGAATATGAATTGGAGGAAATCTGTCTACTTTTGAATGGTTTTGGGGTGAAGTGACATAAAATGGAGATAATCAATAAATGGAAGCAGTAAATTTACCATCACCCTGAATGGTGCAGCTGTGGATTTCTCTCCTGCAATTAAAAGTCAAATTCAACTTTATGGTCATGTGCACAAATGCCCAGATGCAATGAAAAACTTACTTGTGGCAATATCATAAACACATAACATCATATATCAGTATTCACAAGAAAAACACAAATTCGGCATAAATTATACACAACTTTTACAAGAATGAACACAAGTAGAACAAAAAGAAGTCCATTTCCGCACAGTGTTTAAAGTAGTCACAATGTTGCTAAACTGTACTGATTATGCTTGTTGTTTCAAGAACCCAGTGGTTGAAGGGAAGTAGTTGTGCTTGAACTTGGTGATGTGGAACTGCAGGCCTCTAGCTCCTGCTATTTAGTGTTTGCTCAGTGATGTTTAGTACTTGAGACAACAGCTCTGTGAATATTCAAGATTAAATTAGAGATATAGGAATAAGATGAACTAATCTGATTACTAGTCTGCATTGAAGGTAAACTAATTGTTGAGCCAAAGGGCCAATTTTCCCATTGATCAGTGTATCTACATTGAAAGTGCAGACCACATTATCTAATACCACCTGTTGAAATCCAACAAGAGATTGGTTTATAAAAAAAATGAAACAGCGGTCATTCCGTGGAGAGAGCAAACAATTTACCAATCCAGGGATGTACCCTTCTTTAGAAAGGTATTGCAAATCGCCAGCAGTTAAAATGGAACCGGGCAAGTGAGAAACTTGGCTGAGACACAAGGCGAAAGGATTATGTTAAGGTTGGGCTGAATTAAGACAGTAACGAGTGAAAACCGGAGGCACAATGGCAACTCACGTCCAGCAGTGACAGTTGAGGGAAAACAAAGGTGAAGAAAGAGTCCAAAGCAGAGGCTACCAAGGTGTATCTTTTCGGTGTTCCTAAGCATTTTTGTTTCGAAATACACAATATTTCGTTTTATTTCTCGGGTGTTAATAGTGCTAGCAGTGATGGGCAGCACCTTTGCCCTACTGGCGTAAATTTGAAGCGCTACTGTGCAAATTACAGGCGATACAAAATAGTCTTCCAATTTCACGTTTACCTGAGTGCACTGATTCACCTGGAGGAGGTTGTATGATGTTGAAAGACCCGAAACACCCGATGATTCCAGGAACATGACTGAAGATGTGTCCGGAAGCATCAATAGATGTATGTACACAGTGCATTTTCCACATAGCAGACGCTGACATTTGAAAACCAGTTCTACCAGTATTGTTACCGACCGCAGAAAGTTCAGAGGACCAACCCCCAAAAGTATACCAGATAAAGCCAGGAGTTAAAAACATTCCTACAGGTAGCAATCTGGGTGGATTGATCAATGTTCCAACAGCCTTTTGTTAACAGAAAATACTTAAATCGAGTTTGAGGCAGTTTCATGGAAATCGCTACAAGGCTGGTGAGTGAGAGGGTGCGTGTGTCATGGAAGAGACCTTGCGGGGCTGGCTGCCTTGTCTGCGGGCACTCTGGGATCGCATCTGGCCCGAAGCCCCAACCTCGGACGCGGTCCAAAGACCCCGACAGGTCGCTACTATCTCGGGTCCCTACCCGCAAGCTAAGGTCCCGGTGAGACCAACTCCTGCCGCACCCATTGAAGCCGGACCTATCTGCACTGCTCTGTACGATTTCGAGGCCAGAACCTCAGAGGAATTGTCACTGAAGAAGGGAGAGAAACTGAGAGTCATCCGGAATGAAGGAGACTACCTATATGCGCAAAAAAACACCGGTTCCAAAGCGGCCGCAACCCAGGGCTTGGTCCCCGCCAATTATGTGAAAATAACCAAGGAAAACCTTGCGAAACAGCCGTGAGTAATTTTGTCCAACGTGTTTTTGTGTATTGAAAAAGGATGTGTGATCTTTGAATGAAATCAGGTTATTAAGTGAGCGTTCGTGCTTTCCTTTTGGTAGAAGGAGGGCCTTGGATCCTGAGGTTTTATTTTTCTGTATTTGCTACCCGAGCCGGTATACCAATCCGGAGCCTAAGGTTTTTTTTAAATAATAATTTAGGGCAGTCTGCTGAACCATTTCATCTCTGTGGTCAACTCCACCTAATGTCTCTACATATTGCTCGGCGTGTCGGGTCTTACCTTTCATTGCAGCAGCAATAAACAGGCCTTAAAACTGTGTCGATGATCAACCTGAGTAAAATTTGTTATACTATTTTGTAAGTACAGTATGGCCAAACTTCACATGAACTCTGTTGCCTGCAACAACTCCAGGTACGACAATAGTCAGGGGTTATTGTGTGTTGGCTGCTCTACCTTCCTCCCATTCATCTGTGTCTCCTTTAGACCTATCACTGGCCCAGAACCCTGTTGCAAGTCTCTAAAATGAGAGACCTTTCTGTGCTTACCTAACTTGATCTCTTAACCATCCCTAAATAAACAGCTTCACCTTTGTCAACTGTGTCTTCAGTTGCCAAAATGAGAGTTCAGGGATTCATAAACAATCTCCTCTGAGAACATAGAGGAAAGTAATAAGGATCAGGAGTTGGCTGGTCAGAGCTGGAGACTGCTCCACCAGTCCTTGAGAATGAGAGTCTTGGGCTGTAAGTGTTTTCCCATACCCCTGGCCTCCCATATAGCTGAGATGCCTGTCAATTACTGACCAGAAATATATTCAGTGTGTCCAACTCTGTGGAGTACTTAGTTACTTAAGCCCTATCACCCCTACTGGGGCAAGGCTGTCCACAGTAGCTTGCCAGAGTCCCCCGTTCGAGCAAATCTTTTAGGTTGTCTTCAGCTGTAGCCCATCTTCCTGGTGTATCCTTCCTCTCTTAGGGATGAGGCCTTTAGAGATTTAGTTGGTGTTTCTGTAGCTCTGGGTTTTTATGGGTTGGAATTGCTGGCCCGATGCCCAACCCTCCTCCTCTCACAGCCAGTCCTGGGACCGTCCATGGTGGGAGTTATCTCTGTGGAGGAGAGAATTCCAAAGATCCATGATTCTCTAAGAGAAGAAATTCTTCCTCATCTGAAATGTTTGGACACTTATTCTGAAACCAGGTTCCTTACTTCAGAACCAGGTTTATTATTGCTGACATATCTTGGGAAAATTAGTGTTTTGTGGCAGCGATGCAGTGCAGACATAAAAATTGCAACAAGTTACAATAGTGATGTAGTATTTATGAATCAAAACAAAAACTGACAGCAGAGGGGGAAAAGCTGTTCCTAAAACATTGAGTCTGGGCTTTTAAGCTCCTGTTCATAGTAGTAATGAGAAATCATCATGTCTGAGATCATGAGCAACCTTAATGATGGAAGCCACCTACTTGAGGCCCCAACTTTTGAAGATGTCCTTAATGATGCGATGCTGTTCATTGGAGTCTCCATACCTGGCAGTAATGCAACCAGTCAGAATACTTTCTACTGTACATCTGTAGAGTCTTTGGTGACATACCAAGTCTCCTCAAATATCAATCCTAAATATTTGCACTTCTTTATCTCAAGTAGAGGAACATGTTGTTTCAAAAAAAAGCTTAGCCTACGGGAGTCATTGCAAATACCAACACCAGCCTCCAGATCTTGGAGTTATATACTTGTGTATCGAAGTTTGCTGATGATACTAAATTGAGTGGAAAAGCAAATTGTGCAGAAGATACGGAGAGTGTGCAGAGAGATATAAATAGGTTAAGTGAGTGGGCAAGTGTCTGGCAGATGCAGTACAATGTTGGAAAATGTGAGGAAGGAAAAATGAAAGAGCAGATTATTATTTAAATGACAAAAAACTGCAGCATGCTGCTGTGCAGATGGGTGGGAATACTTGTGCATGAATCACGAAAGGTTGGTTTGCAGGTGCAGCAGGCTATCAAGAAGGCAAATGAAATGTTGGCCTTCATTGCTAGAGCGATTGAGTTTAAGAGCAGAGAGGTTATGCTACAACTGTACAGGGTACTGGTGAGGCCGCAGCTGGAGTACTGCGTGCAGTTCTGGTCTCCTTACATGAGGAAGGGTATACTGGCTTTGAAGGCTGTGCAGAGAAGGATCACCAGGTTGATTCCAGAGACAAGGGGGTTAGACCATGAGGAGAGATTGAGTGGCCTGGGACTGTACTCACTGCAATTCAGAAGAATGAGAGGAGATCTTATAGAAACATATAAAATAATTAAAAGGATAGATAAGATAGAAAGTTGTTTCCACTGGTAGGTGAGATTAGAACCAGTGGACATGGCCTCAAGATTTAGGGCAGAGATGAGGAGGAACTGCTTTTCCAGAGAGTGGTGAATCTGTGGAATTCTCTGCGCAATGAAGCAGTGGAGGCTACCTCAGTAAATATATTTAAGACAAGGTTGGATAGATTTTTGTATAGCAGGGGAATTAAGGGTTATGGGGAAAGGGCAGGTAGGTGGAGATGAGTCCATGGCCAAATCAGCCATGATTTTATTGAATGGTGGAGCAGGCTCAACGGGTTAGATGGCCTACTCCTGCTCCTATTTCTTATTTCTTATGAGTTTATCCTGGGTCTCATATTTGTTAGACCTGTCTTTTAAATCTATGACGCAATCCTTGAGCCATCTAATGATGTGGACAGTTTCTAATATTAATATATTATCAATGCTTTCATCTGCATCTAATTTTATGGAGGAATATTGCAAAGATTTGTCTGGTGTTTTCCATTTTCCATAACAGTCATTCTGATTGAGGTTAGCAACTAGGCACAAGTTCTGGAAATTTCCTCTATCAAGCATGAGGCAGTATATCTCCACATAATCAGTCTGGACTAATGTTCTTGGTTGAAGAATGCTTGGATTACTCCACATTAGATGCATAAATGCATAAGAATGAATTGATGCCAAACAGATAAATTAATGCCTGCCATTTGGACGAAGTCCGTTTTTGAGCATGCTGCTCCAGAAATGTAGCAACCTCGAAATCTCTTCAAAATTAAAATCCCCTTTTAAAATTTTCCATGTAGTTTAACAAATCCATTTCAAGATGGCACTGGTGAAGCACAGCGAAGACCTGCTGGCAGCAAAAACATCTATTAACCGCTTTACTAATCACACTTTTGCCTCGAAAATGATCACTGCAATCAATAGCCTGTAACTTCCTGTTTGGAGTCGAGCTTTTGAACTGCCGGCACGACCTGGCATTTTTTGTGGTGTGAACTGAAGTCACAAAGGTGCAGGAGGGTTGCGGCACGATGTGTATGGACAAAATTGAGGTGGTGGGGCCCAGCCTGAGAGCGGGGAATGCGCCAATATTTGGCTGCTGGAGTGAACTAGGAGGCGATTCGAAGTGGCAGAACCAAGGCATGGCAGAGTTGAGCTAGTGGGGCCTGAGTCCAAGAGCAAGGAGTATCCCGTTGTTTAGCCAGTTTAAGTGCCAGGCCAGAATGAAAAGGTCAGGGTGTTGTGTCTTGGCCGGTACTCAGCTCACTGCTCCACGAGGTTTATTCATCTGCACTGAACTGAGGCTGTGGCCTGCATCTAACAGCACCTAGATCGGCTGTGATTGGCCTTACTTTCCTGAACTTTAGTTCTGAATGTTATTTGCTTATTTTTATTGTTTGCACAATTTGTTTTTTTCTGCACATCGTCTTTTTTTTTAATGGGTTCTGTTGGGTTGCTTTGTTTTGTGGCTGCCTGTAAGGAGACGAATCTCAAGGTTGCATATTGTATACATATTTTGATAATAAATGTACAGTACTTTGAACTTAGAAATCCCTTGCACTGAATTTGTTTTCAAAAATGAAATTATCATAACATTATTAGCATAACATTTAAAATTATGCCTAGTTGTGAAATTAATTTTTACCCATATAAAGCAGAACTTCAGACTATCCTTGTCACAACTATGGTTTCGGCAGCACAGCAGATACGGTAAATGCACTCATGAATATGCACGTATCAGCTAATTATTGTTTCATTGTGATGGTATTTAGCTCCATTCTTTTGCTGTCACTACATTCGGACATGGGCCAAGTGTGAAGCGAGAGACATTGAAGCAGATTGATAGTTCACAGCCTTTAATGCGAACAGAGTTAGAGGGGACAAAAAACAATAAAGACTAGGACAAATAGGGCCATTAACAAAAACTCTCAAATGGAAAACAACGCCAACACTGCGACTGAAAGGAATAACTAAATATAAAATGAATACCACTAGTCTTCAGAGTCAATTGACTCGACAATCCAATTTTTCAGGCAAAGTCAAATGCAAGCAGGCAGCGAAATGTTGCTGTGCTTTGCTCAAGTCTTGACAAGGACTACAATGAAATGAGTGGAGTTAAGTACTATCACAATGGAATAATAATTAGCTGACACGTGTATATTCATGAGTGCAATTGCCATATCTGCTGCGCTGCCGAATCCATGGTTGGAACAATACTGCTAAATAGGCCATTTGGAAATTGCAATTTAAAGTCAGCGTTAAGTATTATGAATAAAGAAGTTATCTCATTTAAAGATGCACAATCCTTTTCACTGGAAAGTGACAAAGTGACAATGTTACATTACCAATCTACGAGGATAATGTAGATGGAACAATGCAAATAATTTACAAGTAATTTGTTATCTCTAAGATCTGCTCAGGAACTAGCATTTTCACTGCAGTCATATCTCTTATATTATTGTGGAACTTTATTGGATGTGTTTATGTTACACTTCATTGAATGAATGATGATCATTAAGTTTGGGTTAGAAATTCTTTCATGAAGTGCAATTTTGTTTATCATAACAAAATGTAGTTGGTTACTTGCTGTATTGTATTCATGAAATTGGAAATTTATTCAGGATTCTCCACGTGGAGACATCTACATGTGTAATGTAGTGTCAAATGGCGTGCAACATGATTTTGTTTGACTTGGGAAAATTTGAGGTCTGGAAATAGCAAGAACCACAGAAAGAAGCAAGTTTTTAACAACTGGGCCTGCTTCTTTGTTGCAGCACAGCCTGATTAGTACTATGACTGTGGATTTTAGTTTTTGGGTTATACTACCGGATTTCTACAGCCTCCTTTTGTTATCACTCTCTTATTCCACTACAAATGTCTTTTGAAACAACTATAATCACTTCACCTCAAAGATCCCATTCATAGTTCCTAACCCCCACTTGTCCTGACCTGTTGTTTCGTAAACTTCATACTAATGACCCCCGCCACTACTGATGTCCTGATCAAACCTTCACAGTCCACCATGACTGAAGAGTGCAATTTTGGGGGAAAAAATACATTCACATGAACACGACAATGAAAATGTCAGATACAAGTGTTTCAAGACTGTTTAGAACATAGAATAATACTATTTCTTTGGCCTACAATGTCCAACTATTTAACCTACTTGAAGTTAATGTAACCCTCTCCCCCCCCCCACCCCACCACATAGCCCTCAATTTCTCTTTCATCTATATGCATATCCAAGAGTTTCTAAAATGCCCCTAATGTATCTATCTCTACCACCACTCCTGGCAGTGTGTTCCATGCACTTATCACTATCTGTACAAAGAACATACCTCAAGCATTCCCCTTATATTTTCCTCCAGTCACCTTAAAACTATGCCATTGAAACCCTGGGTTAATTACTCTATCTAAGCCTCTCATCATGACATACAACTTTATCAAGTCTACTGGCAAGGACATTGGACCCTCCTGAGTTCAGGAGTAACCCATCCCTTTTATACAGGTCATACACTCCCCAGAAGAGATTAGTTTGATCTGCAAATCTGAATCCCTGCCCTCTGCCGCACTTCTTCAGCCACACATTCATCTGTCAAATCATCTTATTCTTACCATTTCTGGTGCTTGGCACAGGTCAGGGTTGGCAGGGGGGGTGGATGGTGTGACGAAAGAGGGTTAAAAAAAGTACACATAGACTAAGATGTTAACTGTCCTGTGCTGGCACCAGTGGGATCAGCAGTTGATCTACCACCTGTCTTCAGGAGAAAGAGAGATAAGGAAGACAATGGAGCAGCATTTGGAAATGTTAATGAAGAGACGAGAGAGTTTAACGGAAGGGGACACCGGTCTGAGAACTGTCAAGATCGGCTCCTTTTTGAACCCTGAACTGTTTGAAGTGATGGACAGGCGATACCCCAGCAGGGGGATAAAAAGGGACAGGTTCGCTAAGGCAGGACACACACGACACCACGAGGTAACGAGACCCTGGAAGCGGTGCACCTCCCACAAGTCGGTGGGAGTTTTTGGAGGGCTGATCGCAGGACCAAGCCATAGACGCACAGGGTGGAAAGGTACGATCGGCAGGAACCTGGTGTGTGTCCGCCCTTGCCTGGGTGCCAGGTTCACTGCAGAGGAACGATCGTATCTGAAACGGAGGGGTCACAGTCGGTGACCTCAGAAGACATTACAAAGGGCTCGCCCAAAAGCTGACTGCGAGAGATATCAAAGGTCTGTGTGGAAGCCGTTTTGAATATTCATTCACTTTCGCCCTCTCTCTCCTCCCCCCCCCCCCCCCCCGCCGTGCACCGGCACGGCAGTGATTACTGTGAACTGAACTGAACTTTGCGTCACTTTGAAACTGGTCATTTACCCCTAGACGATGATAGAGCTTGATTGATCCTATTATCCTAGTTCTGTGTACATGTGTGTTTATCCTTGCTGAACTGTTGTATTTATTATCCTTTTGATTAGAGTACTGTGTTGCTTATTTCTTTAATAAAACTTTCTTAGTTCCAGTAATCCAGACTCCAACTGAGTGATCCATTTCTGCTGGTTTGGCAACCCAGTTACGGGGTACGTAACTTAAGTGGGGTTCTCGTCCGCGATTTTGAATGCTAAATTTGGGACGGAGTAAATCGATTGGGTTAAAATTCCCGAAAGAAAGAAAAGGCAAACAGCAGAAATGGAGATTGAGGAATCTCTAAAGGCGCCGACCATGGAGGCATTAGAGGATGCCAGGAAAGCGGAATTGGCAGCTGTGGCCAAACGGTTGAATCTTGTTAAGGGGAAGTCGACAATGAGGAGAGAGGAGATGCACAGAGCTATCGTAGAGCACTATGTATGTAAAGGTGTGTTTCCCCAAGGTGAGCTGGAGGTGGTGTCTATTGAAAAACCTGGTGGAGACGTGGTACAGGTGCAGCTTGAAAAACTGAGACTCGAGCATGAGTTCCGGGTACGGCAGCTAGAACACGAAGGGAAAGAGAAACAGTTAGAAAGGCAGGAGAAAGAGAAACAGTTAGAATGGCAGGAGAGAGAGAGAGAGAGACAGTTAGAACGAGAAGAGAGGAATAAACAGTTGGAGCGAGAAGAGAAACAGAGGGAAAGGGAATTTGAGCTGGAGAAGTTAAAGATGATGGCAGCGCAGGGGCCCATGCCGAACCAAGGTGGAGGGTTCCGGGCGACCCAGGAGGTTAGGCTGGTTCCCCCATTTGACGATACCGATGTGGATCGGTACTTTCTCCACTTCGAAAAGGTGGCTATAAGTCAGGACTGGCCGAGGGATAAGTGGGCTGTTTTGCTTCAGAGTGTACTAAAAGGGAAAGCCCAACAAGCTTACTCAGCTTTGTCCGCGGAAGATGCCCAGAGGTATGAGGTGGTGAAAGAGGCCATCCTCAGGATTTATGAGTTGGTCCCAGAGGCATACCGGCAGAGGTTCCAGAATGCGAGGAAGCAGTGGGACCCCACGTATTCAGAGTTTGCCCGTGAGATGCAGACATATTGTGAGCGTTGGTGCGCTTCGAAGGGGGTGGATGGGGATTATGACAGACTGCTACAGCTGATCCTGATTGAGCTGTTTAAAAGTTGTGTCCCTGAGGGTATGAGACCCTACCTCGATGAGAAAGAGGCAGCCACGTTAGCCGCAACTGCTAAGTTAGCGGATGAGTACGCGTTGACGCATAGAATGAAGTTTGTCCCGAGTAAAGGCCACCAGAAGGGTAGTCAGGACGGCGGGGAGAGTCCGCCAGAAAAGTCAGAAAATAAGCCGGGGACTAGTGAGAAGGATAAGGTAGACCGGGAGCAGTCTGGTAGGAAGTCTCCTGGGGTCGTCTGTTATAATTGTGGGAAAGTCGGACACTTTGCGTCCAGGTGCTTTGCCCCAAAGAAGGAGATGGGAAAAGGAAAAACGGCGATTTTGACTGGCTGTATCGAGCTGGTAAACGAACCGCTAGGAGAGGAAAGGTCTGCCAAAGTTCAGGAAGGGCGCGAGAGGTTTATCTCGGCCGGATTGGTGTCGGTGAAGGAGGGGTTAAACCCAGTTCCAGTGCGGATCTGGAGAGACACGGGAGCGTGTCAGTCATTGATATTGAAGAGTGTGTTAGAGTTTAGTTCAGAGACCCAGACTGGGGAGGTCAAGGTCAAAGGTATTGGGGAAGGGACAGAGGCAGTCCCTTTGCACCAGATACACCTACAAAGCAACTTGATCTCTGGACTAGTCACGATCGAGGTAAGGTCCGAATTACCGATGAAAGGCGTGGAAGTCTTACTCGGTAATGACCTCGCGGGGGGAATTGTGTTCCCAGCCGTGAGATTGACAAGTCAGCCTGCCAGCATTGAAGCCCCGCCCATGGACTCGCAGGTTTATCCCGTTTGTGCAGTAACTCGGCAGATGTTGAGGAAGGCTGCAGAGGTTGATATAAAATTAGCTGAGACGTTTCTGCCAGCCTTGTACGAGGAGGGGGTAGAAAGTGAAAAGAAGGAACATAATGAAACAGGAGGAAGTGGGGAAATTAAGGTAGATTTATCATTAGAAAAGAAGGACTTTATACAGGCACAGGAGCGAGACGAGGAAACAGCTCGCTGTGAAACAGAGTTAGGAAGAGAGCCAGTAGGCTATGGTGTGAAGGGGGAGGTGCTAAGGAAGGAAGGGAGACCAAGTACCGCAGATGAGGAATGGGGGATGGTGCCAAAAATCTCTGGGGATGAGATTTTTAACCTGGGCCACAAGGTACCCCTCGGTGGACATTTTGAGGTGCTGAAGGAAACAGTTGGCGGAATCATGAAAGAGGTTTACTGGCTGCACAGGAGGAAGGATGTTATTGATCATGGCAGACGCGAACTGAGACGGTCACGGGCTTTTGATATGCTAACAAACCTAGTCGGTGTTAGCGCGGAAATCAATGAAGCTAGGGTCCCCCTGATAAGAAAAAAAAACATTTTGAAAAGATGAGTATGGTATCGACCAGATGGGAGAAGGCTATTGTTTTGGCCAGCTCTGCTGATAAGGTCTCTCCCTTAATCCCCGAACAAAGCAACTCTTTAGGAGAAGTAATTAAACGGCTCGCACACGTGTGTTTGATTATCCCGAGGCGTTGCAAAGAACTGGGACGTTGGGTGGTGTTTGTCACGCTAGGTTAGCCTAGTGAACAACATCCCTATAGAATGAGTAATTCAGTGATGAAAGGGCTAACGAACACAGAAGTGTATATTGGCGACGTAATACGGCTGTCTGAAGCCAGCTTGATAGTGAACCTTGAAAAAAATGAGTTCGGCCACACGAAGGTCACTTATCTGGGAATTGTGGTAACACAGGGACAGCTGGCAGCGATGCAAGCTAAGGTGCGGGCTATCTCTGACATCCCGACCCCGACAGACAAGAGGGCCCTCAGAAGGCTCTTGGAGATGGTGGGGTACTGTCGGAAGTTTTGCAATAACTCTGCGGTTACTACCCCTCCCCCTCCTACTAAACCCTTGCGAGAGAAAACTAAGTCGGGATGGGACGACCCTTGTTATCATGGTCCGGGATGAAACCCAATGAGAGGTTACACTGATCGCAATTCATCAGTGTTTTCGGCCACTATGAAGTTTACTAAGTTGGAGCCTGGTTTAGGGGATTATTAATAACACATATAAAAGGAACAGAAAATGTGATTGCTGACTGTCTGTCAGGTGTTGACAACTTAAAATTCTCTGTATTAGCCAAATAGCTGATGAAGATGTATATTTGTGTGTATCTAATAATGTATTCATGTTTGTAATTTTTACCCCGGTAAAAATCCTTAAAGGTGAGGGGTGTGACGAAAGAGGGTTACAAAAAGTACACATAGACTAAGATGTTAACTGTCCTGTGCTGGCACCAGTGGGATCAGCAGTTGATCTACCACCTGTCTTCAGGAGAAAGAGAGATAGGGAAGACAATGGAGCAGCATTTGGAAATGTTAATGAAGAGACGAGAGAGTTTAACGGAAGGGGACACCGGTCTGAGAACTGTCAAGATCGGCTCCTTTTTGAACCCTGAACTGTTTGAAGTGTGATGGACAGGCGATACCCCAGCAGGGGGATAAAAAGGGACAGGATCACTAAGGCAGGACACACACGACACCACGAGGTAACGAGACCCTGGAAGCGGTGCGCCTCCCACAAGTCGGTGGGAGTTTTTGGAGGGCTGGTTGCGGGACCAAGCCATAGACGCACATGGTGGAAAGGTACGATCGGCGGGAACCTGGTGTGTGTCCGCCCTTGCCTGGGTGCCAGGTTCACTGCAGAGGAACGATCGCATCTGAAACGGAGGGGTTGCAGTCGGTGACCTCAGAAGACATTACAAAGGGCTCGCCCGAAAGCTGACTGCGAGGGATATCGAAGGTCTGTGTGGAAGCCGTTTTGAATATTCATTCGCTTTCGCCATCTCTCTCCTTCCCACCCCCCCCCCCCCCGTCCACCGGCACGGCAGTGATTACTGTGAAGTGAACTGAATTCAATTGAACTGAACTTTGCGTCACTTTGAAACTGGTCATTTACCCCTAGACGACGATAGACCTTGATTGATCCTATTATCCTAGTTCTGTGTACATGTGTGTTTATCCTTGCTGAACTGTTGTATTTATTATCCTTTTGATTAGAGTACTGTGTTGCTTATTTCTTTAATAAAACTTTCTTAGTTCCAGTAATCCAGACTCCAACTGAGTGATCCATTTCTGCTGGTTTGGCAACTCAGTTACGGGGTACGTAACAGTGGAAAGAGAGTAATATTTTAAGTTCATGAAAACCACAAAGGTGCTATTAAGGATATTGATAACTGACAGTGTTTGGATTTATGAAAGGGAAATCATGTTTAGAAAAATCTGCTGGAAACTCTTGAGGAACAGAGCAAAAGAAATAAGGACAAGACAGATATTGAAGGTATAGACAAGGTAAATGCAGGCTTTTTCCACTGAGGTTAGGTGGGACTACAACCAAAGATCATGGTTTAAGGGTGAAAGGTGAAAAGTTTAAGGGGAACATGAGGGGAAACTTCTTCACTCAGAGGGTCATGAGAGTGTGGAATAAGCTGCCAGCACAAGTGGTGCATGCGAGCTCAATTTCAACGCTTAAGAGAAGTTCAGATAGGTAGGTGGATAGTAGGGGTATAGAGGGCTATAGTACAGTGCAGATCAATGGGAATAGATTTTGGAATGGACTAGATGGTCTGAAGGGCCTGTCCCTGTGCTGTACTCCTCTTTGACAGTTTATGTGATGTACTTAGACTCTCAGAAGCTTTTTAAACAATGCCATATAGAACTAAGATTATAAATTGTCATGGAATGAGGATTGATTAATGGACAGAGAGCGCTGAATAAGTAAGTCAGTTTTGGATTTTCAGGTTGGTGAGGTGATGCAGCATTCATTGCTTGAAGCCCCAGCTATTCACAATCTGAAGGCTGTCCCCCTGATAATGAAGGGGGTTCATTCTTCACATATGCCCATTAGTCAGGAAATACACAAAAGTCGCTTGTTATGCCATCCAGGTTGTAATGAATACCATTAAAAAACACTTCAGACCGATAAGAAAGAATATTTACTAAAAGTGGAAAGTGAGAGGAGACTAGTTATGCTGATCTAGGATTGAATATATGTACTTACTTAAGAAGTTTATATTTAAGTGATGTTGCGGGAGCTCATTTGTATGTAGGGTAATCTACAAGTTTATAACCTGTACCAGTGAGTTGGATGAATAGGTTGTGTTCAATAGAGCCAACAACTGGGCAGAGGAGTTAGTGTGAGAAGGACATAGAGCAGTTTCAATGACATATAGATCAGTTTAGTGAAGGTTTAGCAAGCAAACTAGGAATTTTACTGCAAGAGGATTTGAGTGCAACAGGAGAGCTGGCCTGCTGCAATTAAATGGGCCATGGTACGATTGCATCTGGAATATCATGCCCAGTTCTGAGAGTAAGAAAGGATATACTTGTGAGTGCAGCAATTTTTGCTTTACTTAAGAGATTGTGACTGAAATCTGCCAATTTCTGCACCTGTAATTGCAACTTCAAAAGAATGCAGGAAACACATTGCCTGTATTCCTTCCAGTAACCATGACTCTAAACTTATGTACATGGGGCTCTCAGGATATGAGCAACATCTCACTTTGCCATAAATCCTTACCTAAGATGCATGTAGTGTACAGCTACAGACAACACATGTACATATAGTTTGTCTAATTACTTCATGAAAACTTTCTGCATTCCAGATAGGAGCACAGCCTACTTAGTAAGTTAACACTTACTCTCTAATATGTACTCTCCTATTACTTATTCCATTCTTCCTCACGAACTGTGTATCAACACTCTTTCCCACTTTATATTCCATCTGAAGTCTTCCTGCCCACTCGCTAAATGTGTATTCAGAAGAATTACAACATGTTATGGCACTTCACATCTCATTGTTCACAAATTTCTCAACATACTTGGATACATTATTCCAATGGTGTACAAATTTGAAAGGAAGATTAAAATGACAATTTAAAATACTTCCTAATCCCACTCATGTAATTACAAATTTCAATTTAAGCATATAAACAAAAGTTCATATTTTAAAATCACATATAAAGGCACACATTTAAACTTGCTGTACATACCTGGTCCCTGTGTATCAATGCAGCTGTAAAGAAGGCAAGACAGTGGCTATATTTCATTAGGAGTTTGAAGAGATTTGGTTTGTCAACTAAAACACTAAAACATCTATAGATGTACCATGGAGAGCATTCTGACAGGCTGCATCACTGTCTGGTATGGGGGGGGGGGTGGAGGGGGGAGGGGGGATGCTGCACAGGACCAAAAGAAGCAACAGAAAGTTGTAAAATTAGTCAACTCGATCTTGGGTACTAACCTCCGTAGTATCCAGACATCTTCAGGGAGCGGTGCCTCAGAAAGGCGACATCCATTATTAAGACCCCCCATCACCCATGGCATGCCCCCTTCTCATTGCTACCATTGGGATGGAGGTACAAAAGCCTGAAGACATACACGCAGCAATTCAGAACAGCTTCTTCCCCTCTGCTGTATGATTCCTAAATGGACATTGAACCCATGAATACTACATCACTTTTTTATGTATATTATTTTTATTTTTGCACTATCTTAAATCTGTTTAATGGTATATATATTTACTGTAATTGATTTACTTTTCTTCTTTCTATATTATCATGTATTGCATTGAACTGCTGCTGCTAAGTTAACAAAATTCACGACACATGCCAGTGATAAAAAAGCTGATTCTGACTCTGAAGTGCTGGAATGTGTTGAATATATACAGTAGGTACTTTTTGCACAGCTTGAGGGAAAGCAGTCCACTAATATCAGAATTTATTTACACTATTGCCAGATGCATATTGCTTTAAGAGTGTTATCAGTGATTGGGCTGCACTGTGAGCCACCTGTAACTATAGAAACCTATGACCTTAGGCCCTGTGAGACAGGATAGGAATGTAAATTAACATACTGACAACAGAAAAAGGTAAATTTCACTGGTGTAATTTTGGAAATCATACTCCGTCAAGGCAAGTGTAGAAGTTGAACAGATTTCCATTGAAGGCGTGGCTTTTGTTGAAATGCATCCCAATTTAAACCCATTATTCATTCTGGATATTGGTAAACAAGCTCATGCTGTTTTATTTTCCTGAAGAGATGCTAATTCTTCACAAGCATCACACTTACTTGTCACACAACACAAAGGTATTGCCACTTAAGCTGTTTCTGAGCAGATAGTACTAATATTTGCTGACAGGAAAAACTGCATAAAGATCTTCAGCTGATCTAAAATGTCATTTTCCAATTCTTAACATGCAGTGCTAAGCAGTCATATAATTCATACTTCCTAAAAAATGAAAAATGCTTACTGAAGCATTGCATACACGCTGTTAACAAGCAGTATTCCTCAGAATCTTTCACGGCAATAAATAAAGCAATTTTGTAGCTTACTACCATCCTAGTTTGATTCTTTCTGTCTCATATTTAAGACAAATTACAGGGCAGAGAATTATCAAGTAAGGTCAATATTTAAATGGATTTTTATGGTATCATTTACCAATATATTCATTAAATCTGGCAAGCTTACTGTTATAACATTTGTACATGTTGTTAGTTCTCCATTTCTCCTACATCAGTTCCTTCACCCTATAAGGCAACTTTTAATTTCCCTTCCCCCACCCCACAATTCCTGCTGCTTCTCTCCGACTGTTTCCATCTCCTTTATTAGTCATGTCTCCTTCCTTCTCCAATTTTATTACCAAATTCTTTTCCCACCATTCCCATTACTAGTTTTCCTTTCTTGCCATCATTTATATAGTCAATGACTGCTTAAAATCACACACTCGCTCACCATTCCGATTCTCATTGCACTCCCAAAACACATGGCATAAGATTAGAAATTTGTTCACTCTCAATCCATTCCCTATTCCCAGTTACTTTGTTTTCCTAAGAAGCTCTGTTTGCATATTAAATTTATTTAAAGGACTACTGAGAGGACTGCGTATACGCCATCATCAAAAATCTGTTAAGATGGATCAAATGCAGTTTTCCTTTCATAAATCCATATTGAATCTGCCTAGTCTGTTTAATTTCCAAATGTCCCCATTCCTATTTCTATATAAAAGTTGTTATAAATTGTAACAGTAGTAAAGTCATTATTTCTAATAATCACCAAATGCTAGGAGTAGAAAACTAAAATCATAAAAAAATCATTACAAAGGAATGATATTATAGCAAAACACATGTTATTTATTACCCCATTCAAAAATCAGAAAATGCACAAAAAATGTTGCAGGAACTCAGTAGGCCAGTCAGCAGCTGGAAAAGAGTGAACAGTTGATGCTTCAGGACAAGACCCTTCACCAGGATTGGAAAAAAATGAGATGAGAAGTTCGAGTAGGAAGGTGGGGGGAGGAAGAAAATCAGAATAGTCCCATTAGATCAGGGGTTCTCAACCTTTTTGATGCCATGCACTAATACCATTAAGCAAAGGGTCCATAGACCCCAGGATGCAAACTCCTGCATTAGATAAATGTAAAAGAGTGTGCCGATAATATCAATTGCTAGAAAATTATTGAGCAGAGTATATCGCAGTACCAATCAATAAGAACAGTTATTATTAAGTGAGATTAGAGAGACACAGCAGTTGAAGCAATCAAACTAATTCTAAACTGCTAGAACACAGCATTTCATTTGTATTCATAGTCATAGTCATACTTTATTGATCCCAGGGGAAACTGGTTTTCGTTACAGTTGCACCATAAATAATTAAATAGTAATAAAACCATAAATAGTTAAATAGTAATATGTAAATTATGCCAGGAAATAAGTCCAGGACCAGCCTATTGGCTCAGGGTGTCTGACCCTCCCAGGGAGGAGTTGTAAAGTTTGATGGCCACAGGCAGGAATGACTTCCTACGACGCTCAGTGTTGCATCTCGGTGAAATGAGTCTCTGGCTGAATGTGCTCCTGTGCCCAACCAGTACATTATGTAGTGGATGCGAGGCATTGTCCAAGATGGCATACAACTTGGATAGCAGCCTCTTTTCAGACACCACAGTCAGAGAGTCCAGTTCCATCCCCACAACATCACTGGCCTTACGAATGAGTTTGTTGATTCTGTTGGTGTCTGCTACCCTCAGCCTGCTGCCCCAGCACACAACAGCAAACATGATCGCACTGGCCACCACAGACTCATAGAACATCCTCAGCATTGTCTATTCACTGATAGCTTTGATCGCAGAACGTGGTAATGACAACCTCCAGTCCATTGCTCTGTAAAGTGATAAAATGGCTGAACTTTAAGGCTATTGTGAGTCAAGAAATGACTTTAGGTGTATAGTTGAGAAATAGGAAACTACTTTGTAAAGTTGATGTATCGAATAAAATTTGCACTATTAATCACTGGATTCTTTTTTTTGATTTTTTTTTTAATTTTATTTTTACTTGGATAAGGAATTCACAAGTATCATGTACTTTTTTCACATGTATAACCTTTTCCATTTTTTTATATGTATAAAACTATAATTATTTATACATTCTTAAGTACGCATTGAGATGATATAAAAAATTAGACACAAATAGATAATTATGTACAGTGGAAATTCTAATCTATTAGGCTAAGTAATAGTATTAATTCTTAAGAAAAATAGTAATATTAGTGGATTAGTAATAGTTTCCATATATCTCTTCTGGAACATTTCTTCTGGTCCAAAATGTTGTATGTAAGCCTATGTAACAACCATTGTGGGTGTTTATATCCTAACTTGTTCATACTTGCTCCTGCCCTCAAACATAATTATCCAATCCCTATGTACTTATTTACTTAATTTTATCATTTTTTATCCCTTACCCAAATCTTTTCCTTCACTTGTATTAATTCTCTATTTTCCAAAAAAAACAAAAACAGTAAACATTTAGACTAGGGGTACTTACATTGGCAATATTACTGTGTTGATGAGAAGAGCAGTATAAATCATTAGGAGAGTCATCTAAAGTCTGCTCGCATTGGGGTTATATATTCAATCCATTTATTCCAGATTTGATAAAATTTTTCTTTTTGAATTCTCAGGGAGTAAGTCAACTTTTCCATTTTAAATATTTCCAAGATAATTTCATGCCAATCTTCTAATGTAGGTGGTTTTGGATTTAGCCACTTTCTAGTTATTGATTTCTTACTTGCCGCTAAAAGGTCCTGCAGCAAGTTTATATCTTCCTTCCGTTCAAGAAACAATACATGCCCCAAATAGAGCGTCTCAAAATTCAGAGGTATCTGGGTCCTAAGTACTTTAACTAATGTTCTATTCATAGAACAATATAGACTTAATTTAGGACAATCCCAGAAAATATGGAAATGATTTGCCTCCTTGGAGCCGCACCTTCTCCAACACGTCACGTTTGTATCTTTATATTTTTCCTGATATGGGGTCTTGACGTATCTTATAATATTTTTCCAACAATGTTCTCTCCAAGTCAAAGAATTAGTTGAAGACCACTGAAAGCTGCATATTTTCCCCCAAGCCTCCTCTGAAAGTACCAACCCCGCTTCTTTCTCCCACTTCTCTTTAATATACAACGTGTTTACGTTTTTAGCATGGGAGAGTGCATTATATAATCGAGAAACTGATTTACTAGGCATTGAACCACAAGCCGAATTAAGAATCTTGAAAAATTCTAATTCTACTGTTGATAGGTCTGTATATCTGCAACTCTGGTTAACATAATTTCGTACTTGAAGGTACCTAAAAAAGTCATTGTGTTCTAGGCCATGTTTGTCCTGCAGGATTTGGAAACTTTGTAATACTCTTTTATGTATAAATGAGAGGTAGGTTGTAAGACCTTTCTTTATCCATAGTTCAAATCTTTTATCTCCTCTGTTGGGAAGGAATTCGGTATCATATGCACACCCTCTGAAGAGTTTTAACATGTTATTAATTCCACATGAATTAACCACCTTTAATCACTGGATTCAATGGCATTCTTAAATGATACCTTGGTTCTTAAATGATACTTTGGTTTGTGCAAAAGCTCCCACCAAGTTAGGGACATACAAAATAGAGGTAGTTGGTTTGATAAATCAGCCGGTTTTTATTCCTAAATCTTTTTTTGATCCTCTTGACTCTATTATATCTTATTATATATGGAAGAATAACCGTTCTAGATTAAATAAAATTCATCTTCAGAAGATAAAAAGAATGGAGGATTAGCATTACCAAACTTTAGATTTTTATTATTGGACAGTTAATATTAGAAATCTTACATTCTGGTTATATTATATAAATCATGAGGATTGCCTGATGTGGGTTTCTTTAGAAGCTAACTCTGTTAATAAATTTTCTATTATTTCTCTTCTTGGATCCTCACTTCCTTTGTCTCTGAGTAAGTTAACAGATAATCTGGTAGTTAAACACACTATGAGAATTTGGATACAATTCCGAAAATACTTTGGCTTATTGAGATTTCCTCTTTCGAATCCCATTTTTTCTAATTTTTTTTAAACCCTCTATGATTGATGTGGCTTTTGAAGAATGGGATAGATAAGGTATTAAATACTTCCAGGACTTGTTTGTAGAGGGATGTCTCTTTTCGTTTGAACAGCTGTCAACTAAATATAGTTTACCCAAAACTCATTTTTTCCGATATCTACAAATAAGAGGTTTTTTACGGTCTCAAATAAGTACATTTCCTAAAACTCCTGATAAGAATCTACTAGATGTAATTTTTAATTTGAAACCTTTTTATAATGGATCTATATCTAATATTTATAATATGCTACTGGGAATGAGAAGTGTTCCTTGAGATAAAATTAAAAATCTTTACGAACAAGATTTACAAACTTCAATTTCTGAGAAAACTTGGAATCAAATTTTTAGGCAACACACACAAAAAATGCTGGTGAACGCAGCAGGCCAGGCAGTATCTATAGGAAGAGGTACAGTCGACGATTCAGGCCGAGACCCTTTGTCAGGACTAACTAAAAGAAGAGATTTGAAAGTGGGGGGCGGGGGGGAGATCCAAAATGATAGGAGAAGACAGGATGGGGAGGGATGGAGCTAAGAGCTGGAAAGTTGATTGGCAAAAGGGCTATGAGGCTGGAGAAGGGAGAGGATCATGGGATGGGAGGCCTAAGGAGAAAGAAAGGGGGAGGGGGGGAAGTCCAGAGGATGGGCAAGGTGTATAGTGAGAGGGACAGAGGGAGAAAAAGGAGAGAGAGAGAAAAAAATAATAATAATAATAAATAAATAATGGATGGGGTACAAAGGGGAGGTGGGGCATTAACAGAAGTTAGAGAAGTCAATGTTCATGCAATCAGGTTGGAAGCTACCCAGAAGGAATATAAGGTGTTGTTCTTCCACCCTGAGTGTGGCTTCACCTTGACAGTAGAGGAGGCCGTGGATAGACATGTCAGAATGGGAATGGGATGTGGAATTAAAATGTGTGGCCAGTGGGAGATCCTGCTTTCTCTGGCGAACAGAGCATAGGTGTTCAGCAAAATGGTCTCCCAGCCTGCATCAGGTCTCGCCAATATATAGAAGTCCGCATCAGGAGCACCGGACGCAGTATATCAGCCCAGCCAACTCACAGGTGAAGTGTCACCTCACCTGGAAGGATTGTCTGGGGCCCTGAATGGTGGTGAGGGAGGATGTGTAAGGGCATGTGTAGCACTTGTTCCGCTTACAAGGATAAGTGCCGGGAGGGAGACCGGTGGAAAGGGATGCGGGGGGGGGGATGAATGGACAAGGGAGTCGCATAGGAAGCAATCCCTGCAGAAACCGGGTGGGGGGGGGGAGGGAAAGATGTGCTTAGTGGTGGGATCCCATTGGACATGGTGGAAGTTACAGAGAATTATATGTTGGACCCCGAGGCTGGTGGGGTGGTAGGTGAGGACAAGGGGAACCCTATTCCTAGTGGGGAGGCAGGAGGATGGGGTGAGAGCAGATGTGTGTGAAATGGGAGAGATGCATTTGAGAGCAGAGTTGATGATGGAGGAAGGGAAGCCCCTTTCTTTAAAAAAGGAGGACATCTCCTTCGTCCTAGAATGAAAAGCCTCATCCTGAGAGCAGATGTGGCAGAGATGGAGGAATTGCGAGAAGGGGATGGCATTTTTGCAAGAGATGGTGGGAAGAGGAATAGTCCAGGTAGCTGTGAGAGTCCATAGGCTTAAAGTAGACATCAGTAGATAATCTGTCTCCAGAGATAGAGACAGAAAGATCAAGAAAGGGGAGGGAGGTGTCAGAAATGGACCAGGTAAACTTGAGGGCAGGGTGGAAGTTGGAGGCAAAGTTAATGAAGTCAACGAGCTCAGCATGCATGCAGGAAGCAGCGCCAATGCAGTCATCGATGTAGCGAAGGAAAAGTGGGGGACAGACACCAGTATAGGCTTGGAACACGGATTGTTCCACAAAGCCAACAAAAAGGCGGGCATAGCTGGGACCCATATGGGTGCCCATGGCTACACCTTTATTTTGGAGGAAGTGGGAGGAGCCAAAGGAGAAATTATTAAGAGTAAGGACTAATTCCGCTAGATGGAGCAGAGTGGTGGTAGAGGGGAACTGGTTAGGTCTGGAATCCAAAAAGAAGTGGAGAGCTTTGAGACCTTCCTGATGGGGGATGGAGCTATATAGGGACTGGACATCCATAGTGAAAATAAAGCGGTGGGGGCCAGGGAACTTAAAATCATAGAAAAAATTCAGAGCATGAGAAGTGTCACGAACATAGGTAGGAAGGGATTGAACAAGGGGGGATAAAACAGTATCAAGGTATGCAGAAACGAGTTCGGTGGGGCAGGAGGAAGCTGAGACAATAGGTCTACCAGGACAGGCAAGTTTGTGGATTTTGGGTAGGAGGTAGAAACAGGAAGTGCAGGGTGTGGGAACTACAAGGTTAGTAGCAGTCGATGGGAGATTCCCTGAGCTGTTAAAGTTGGTGATGGTGTAGGAGACAATGGCCTGGTGCTCCTTAGTGGGGTCATGATCGAGGGGTAAATAAGAGGAGGTATTCGCGAGTTGTTGCTGTGCCTCGGCAAGTTAGAAGTCAGTACGCCAGACTACAACAGCAACCCCCTTATCGGCGGGTTTAATAATAAGGTTAGGATTAGTGCGGAGGGAGTGGAGAGCAGAGCGTTCCGAAGGAGTGAGGTTGGAATGGGGACAAGGTGCGGTGAAGTCGAGACGGTTGATGTCCTGTCGGCAGTTAGCAATAAAGAGATCCAGAGCAGGCAAAAGACCAGAGCGGGGTGTCCATGAAGAAGAAGAGGGTTGAAGATGGGAGAAGGGGTCATCAGTGGGGGTGGAAGAGTCCTTGCTGAAGAAGTAGACTCGGAGACAGAGACGGTGGAAGAGGAGTTCCGCATCATGGCAAACACGGAAGTCGCTGAGGTGTGGGCGAAGGGGGACAAAGGTGAAGCCCTTACTGAGGACAGAGCGCTCTGCCTCAGAGAGTTGAAGGTCAGAGGGGATGGTAAAGACCCGACACGGACGAGAAGTGGGATCAGAGGGGGGAGGGGGAGGGAGGCTGGTGGTGTCAGTGGAGAGGGGAGGGTTGGGGTGAGAGGAAGATGGAGCCTCTGAGGGCCCAGGAGCTAACCAATTTTTAAATTGGTTATCTCTTCATCGTTATGTGCCTGCCACTCTCTCCTACAATTTAAAGTGGTCCAAGGGGCCCATATGACCAAGGATAAGTTGTCTCATTTTTATTTAGATATATCTCCGTATTGTGATAAATGTAATAATGGAGAAGCTTCACTCATTCATATGGTTTGGACATGCCTGAGTCTTGGAAAATATTGGAAAAAAGTATTTCAAACTTTCTTGATACTTTTTAAACTAAACTTTAAGCCTAATCCTTTGACCGCTTTATTTGGTATTGTTGGAGGAAAGGATATTATTATGAGGTCATCTGACTTGCACATTTTGGCTTTTATTTCACTTATGCCAGAAGGACACTCTTGCTTAAATGGAAAGATGCAGTCCCTCCTATTCACGCCCAATGGTTATGTGATGTGATGTCATGTTTAAATTTAGAGAAGATTCGATGCTCAATCTCTGAATCTAGTCAAGACTTTCAAACATTGTGGGGACCTTTCCTGAATTATTTTCAAAACCTTTGATTTGTTGTTAAAGCACAGATGATGACTAAATTTGGGCACCCCGCATGGTCAGTACTTAGTAACACCCCCTTTGGCAAGTATCACAGCTTGTAAACGCTTTCTGTAGCCAGCTAAGAGTCTTTCAATTCTTGTTTGGGGGATCTTTGCCCATTCTTCCTTGCAAAAGGCTTCTAGTTCTGTGAGATTCTTGGGCCATCTTGCATGCACTGCTCTTTTGAGGTCTGTCCATAGATTGTCGATGATGTTTAGGTCGGGGGACTCTGAGGGCCATGGCAAAACCTTCAGCTTGCACCTCTTGAGGTCGTCCATTGTTGTTTTTGAGGTGTCTTTAGGATCATTATCCTGTTGTAGAAGCCATCCTCTTTTCATTTTCAGCTTTTTCTACAGACGGTGTGATGTTTGCTTCCAGAATTTGCTAGTATTTAATTGAATTCATTCTTCCCTCTACCAGTGAAATGTTCCCTGTGCCACTGGCTGCAACACAAGCCCAAAGCATGATCGATCCACCCCTGTGCTTAACAGTTGGAGAGGTGTTCTTTTCATAAAATTCTGCACCCTTTTTTCTCCAAACATAGCTTAGCTCATTGCGGCCAAAAAGTTCTATTTTAACTTCAGTCCACAGGACTTGTTTCCAAAATGCATCAGGCTTGTTTTGATGTTCCTTTGCAAACTTCTGATGCTGAATTTTGTGGTGAGGACACAGGAAAGGTTTTCTTCTGATGACTCTTCCATGAAGGTCATATTTATGCAGGTGTCGCTACACAGTAGAACAGTGCACCATCACTCCAGAGTCTGCTAAATCTTCCTGAAGGTCTTTTGCAGTCAAAAGGGAGTTTTGATTTGCCTTTCTAGCAATCCTACGAGCAGTTCTCTTGGAAAGTTTTCTTGGTCTTCCAGACCTCAACTAGACCACCACCATTCTTGTTAACTGCCATTCTTCATGACATTAGAAACTGAGGAAACAGCTACCTGAAAATGCTTTGCTATCTTCTTATAGCCTTCTCCTGCTTTGTGCGCATCATTTATTTTAATTTTCAGAATGCTAGGTAGTTGCTTAGAGGAGCCCATGGCTGCTGATGGTTGGGACAAGGTTTGAGGAGTCAGGGTATATATAAAGCTTTGAAATTTGCATCACCTGGCCTTTCCTAACAATGATTGTGAACAAGCCATAGCCCTAACAAGCTAATTAAGGTCTGAGACCTTGGTAAAAGTTATCTGAGAGCTCAAATCTCTTGGGGTGCCCAAACTTTTGCATGGTGATCCTTTCCTTTTTTTCACTCTAAAGTTGTACAAAACAAAAATAATACACTAATCTTACTTAAAATATTGAAAAGAATGTTTCATCTTCAACTTTATGACTTTTGGAGATCAGTTCATCTTCTACTCACTTAACTATTCACAGTAACAGAAATTTTGACAAGGGGTCCCAAACTTTTGCATGCCACTGTATGTCCAGTGGGGACCAGTACACTAAATTGAATCTAGCCAATTTTAGATTAGATTTGCAGTGAACTGCAGGTTTTGCTATTGAGCAATTCTGTAGTTTTAAACTGGCTCATGCCCAATAAAATCATCATCAGAAGGTAAAAATACCTTTTTTATGCCATTGACCAGTACCATTGAGCAAGGGGTCCATGGACCCCGGGTTGGAAACCCTGCAATATATCCATTCTAGGCAACGTAGAACACTTGCTTAGAATTTGTGGACTCATGACAGTACATTTGATTGTGGCAGTAATTAGCTATCTCATCCAAGGAAGGTAGCAGATCTTTCCTATCTGATCCAGATCAGCTTTAAGAAAGTGCAGATACCCTTGTGAATCTCTGAACTATTGAACAAAGGAGCATGGGGTAAAATAACCCAATGTATGAAAATAATCCTTGCAGTGAGAGTGATAATAAAGGAAATAGCTTAACTCAGTGTTCTCCCTCTCAATAATAGAGTGCTAGGTTTTTGCTGATGTATGTCTTAAGAGAAATATGAATTAAATACTACCCTGACATTTGCTAATAATTATACTAGACCAAATATAATAGATATTTTACATTTAAATACATTCCATCCATAATCACTCTTCAACATGTAACTTTTCAATTAAGTATAATAATATTTTCACACCAAAAATGTGAACATCATCAGTGATATATTTGAAATTTGAGTTTTGAGTAAGTTTGTGGAATAGATATGTGGAAGCTGGTTTATTAAATCTTTACTTTTGTAGAATTCTGAGGAAAAAATATGCCACGTTGACAGCATAATGTCTCTTAACATTTCCATTCTGTTGATTTAACCAATGATTCATACTTAAAATGTAGTTTTATATGAATAAAATTTATTGCTCATAATGTGACAGAACTTCCTGTAATAATTTAGTCTAATTACATCATTTGGACGGCAGAGTAAGGGTAAGTCTCTACTAAAAGAAGTGTGAGGCACTCCTTTCCTCCACCAGCCTGCAGGTCATCCTTGGGCAAGGTGTAGAACTGCTTAGCACACACCCCTCCTCCCCAGATCATTTTCACGGAAAGCCATGGGGGCAGATGGGGGATGGTTGCGTAAGCAGCTGGTGCATATCACATGTCCTGGTTATGCTGGGATCACCCAACTTGTAAAGACACTGCCCAGAAAAAGGCAATGGCAAACCACTTCTGTAGAAAGGTTTGCCAAGAGCAATAATGGTCATACGATGCAGCACATAATGAAGATGTATTACATAATAAGCCTACCTTTATTAAGTGAAGCAATTTGCATGTAACTGATATCTGTCAATTTTATGCTGAAGCATGCAAAAACCCATTTGTATTACTATTAGCAGCAACTCAAGCACCAGGTCAACTCGTTTGAGCTTCCTGCATTTAAAATAATGATTTAAGCCCACTGAAATGCAGCATGGCCAGAAATCAGCTAAGAATGACATTACTCAAATGTTTGGCCTTTGTTTAAAATTGCAAAGGAATTTAATGCTACATATTTCTGACTGAGAAATACACTTAAATCCCTTTCAATTTCACTGTGTTAAATATTTTGGAAGCACTCATCCTCCAACCGGGGATTTAACAGTGCCAGGCAGATGGAATGCATTTCCAAGCAGAACACCTAGCTCTTTTCTCATCGATGATACTAAAGGAGGCATAGGTGCAGGAAGCTGAGACCTTAGCATCATTGTAGGACATAATCCACTCTTAAGTTAACTGCTTTGTCTGCTTGTACTGTGTTTATTTTTATGAATTTTGTGTTGTTAACATGTTGGGAAAATGTTCTAATTAACCAATTATCCATAAACAATGTAATTTGAGTATAAATGAAAGAAAAATTCCATACCTAACTGCAAAAAGGTTATATATATATATTCAAAGCAGAGATCACCTTACATGAAGGAGAATCTGGTTAAGTAGACTTAACCCTTGGTTGTATTGTGTTGTCCACCAAGTCTGCAGGGCCCCTATCATCTTGTGCATCAGCTTGCATAGTTTTACTATAAGGGTGCATTGAAGTGAATCGCTGTACAGGAAATTGCAAAAGTGCTTTAATTATGATACATAATGAGACAGTAATCTCGCAATCTTCATGGAATGGGCTATACTGACTTCCTAAGTGCATGACAATATTTGCAAAAACCTAAAGTATGTGGAACACAAGAGATTCTGCAGATGCTGGAAATGATCAGCAACACACACAAAATCAGAAAATTAAGCAACCTCTCTGGAGGGGAATAAACAGTCTATATTTCCGGCTAAGAACCTTCCATGAGGAAACAAGGAAACTTGCAATGTTTTAGGATTGCAAATATCTCTACAGCAGTGGTTCCCAACCTTTCTTATGCCGTGGACTACTACTATTAAGCAAGGGGTCGGTAGAGCCCAGGTTGGGAACTCCTGTCCTACAGGAACATTTCCAAGAGTGCAGTCTTGAGGCAATATTAATATTTATAGACGGTGTCTAGTACTGCATTATTATTTACCTGGACCTCCAGTGTTGAATTAGTACTTGTGTGCTTTATTAGTAGTGTGTTAATATTTAGAAGGGTCCATAAGATTATGCCAGTATCTGCCTTTGGTTCCTTCATACAAAATAAACTATATCAGCTTTGCTGATCTGTGAGATAATATTTTAGCCTTAAAATGAATAATCGAACCAAGACATAAAATTTAAGGATACTAGTCAATAGAATAAGTTTCAGCTGAAACTTATTCTATTGACTAGTATCCTCATATTTTATGTCTTGGTTCATTTCCTTCCAAATAGAGTAAAAGGTTGTGTTTAACTTAAAGAATGTGGAAACTTTGGCCAGTGCTTCTGTGAGTCACAATAAAAATAGATTAACAATTCTGGGAGGGTAAAGGAACAAAAAAATCCGTTCAAATCATTCAGCAAATATTTTTGCAAGAAATTAGTTTTAGCGGGGTAGTGCAGTTTCAAGAATTATAAATCCTTTTGTCCACTATTCTCTAAAGCTAAACACCTGGGTTCACACTCACCATACTTGAAGTTAACGTTTAAAATTGACAAGAAATGAACTGCAATTTTAGCGTCTTTAACTAACAGCGTCAGATACACCAAGCAAACCACCACGGAAAAGAATTTCATGTTTATTGGTAATTGCAGCAACTGATTGCTGCCGAATGGTGAATATCCAGTTAACTTGACTGGGTGATGTTGTAGGAGGGCCGCTGCTGCCCACTATACCACAAAACTATTTTGTAGTGGTTGATCATACTATGTCCAAAAACAAGTCATCTAAAAGATGTAGTTGCCCTATAATATTTTTTCCAAAGGAAAAGTCAAAAGCCCAAGCTGTTGTGCACTACAGACCCTCAAATGATTAATGTATTAATCATTAATGTATTCAAAGATCCCCTCTGTAATTCTGTAGAGTAAAGGTGGTAGATTGCAAGTTCAGTTTGCAGCAGAGTGATGCCCAGAATGTGATCTGGAAGACAGAGCATTGGCTCTAGAGAGTGGTCACGATCAGAAGTTTGAGGAACAGGATGTAGGGATTGAGCCTTGGGCTAAAATTAAAAGGGTTTGGGGATAGTCAATTGTGTTGCAGGAGTGAAAGGCTGACATGAGCTAATGCTTGTAGGCACAAGAATCATCAGTAAATTAAATATTTAACTCCTTCCGATGGGTCCCTCAAGAAAATTCAGTTGAAATATCCATTGAAATAAGGGTCTGTCTCACTATTTGTATGAATTGTTCCGTACAAAATGTAGCTGATATTCAAAGCAAGACTGAAAGTAATAGACATGGCATTCAGGTATGTGTTGCATACTGTCAACTACCTCTCCACTTGTCCAAGTGTTCGATAAACTTATCTATCTGGTTGATCAAAGATGAAAGGAAACTAATTTTCCAGTGAGCATTGCATTTCCCCAATTTTTCTTTCAAAAGATTTTTCATAGAAGATGGTGCACACAAGATTGTAATATAATCTGTAGGATAGCATTTCCAGAAAAAACAGGGCTTGCCCAGTACCAAATAGTTAGTTTAGATCATGCACTCGGGACCTAAAGTAAGACTTATACCCACAGGTTGCTTGCCTAGAAGTGACTCAGTTTGACAAATGTTGAAGTCCCTTGGGTATCTATGAACAGAATTTATCTCCAGGAGTGCTTTAAAAGGAAAGATGGAAGTACTGCTGACCTAGGAAGTAAAACTGAATATTCTCGACATGTATTAAACATGAAGGTCAAAAAAAATATACTTGCTATCTTTTCAAGTGCAGCTCAAATGAATTTTCAATAATTGCAATTAACTAGCAAGACAATGAGCAGCTTCACTAACTAGTTTTGACAAAATTGAAAATGGAAGATAACATTCTTTGACTACACAGTGGCCAAGATAGGAAGGAGATGGTGAGACAAAACCAAGGATACAGCTGCCCAAATTTCACAAACTCTGCTGGGGCAACGATGATCAACAACAACTGCATCTCAGTGCCAGCAAAAATGAAGTTCTCTAATCTGAATCAAATATGGTTATCTTACTCAGACTCCCCAGTAACCTCAAAATCCATGTTCCCTTCACAGAAAGGGACACTACCATAGATTTTGTATTGTCAACAGTCAGAAATTCATATACAGAAATAAAAATTGGTATCAATAACCTGATGATAGACATATGCCCAATGTCCATGGTGTATGGCAGATCAGTTCCACAGTCCTGTATGCTCAGCATTATTAACAGCTATCTAAGTTCATGGATCCATTGGACCTGTAGCTGAGAAGATTACAGATCAGGAAATGGGATTAATCTAAGATGCTCCTATGTGGAGTAACCTGATGCAATGGGCCAAAAGACTGACTTCCTGTATTGCAATTTCTTTGAAATGGATGCAAGACTTAATATACCTGCAAAAATTATAAATGTCCCTTCCAACAATAGAATCAGAGGTTCTGAGCTGCACGCCAGGTTACCGAATGTGTGTTCCCGACAGATTCCAAGGGGGAAAACCTCATTTTTAAAAAAAATCAGACTTGCCTGTCTGCCCTTTAGATTTCCCCTAGTAGGTTTTCCATAGTTTCTCATCAAAAGACCAAAATGGTTGCTCTCACCTTTCCAATCCCGTGTCTTCCTTAGGGCTCCAGAGCCTGTCGATGACTGCTGATACACAAAAGTCGGGACCTACCTCATTGTTTTGATGCGTGATGGGGCTCTCAGAAAAATATTTAAATACAGACCATCTGCGGAGAATTATTATATTGTATTCTCTGTAATGAAGTTGACAAACTGAAATATTTATACATTTTAATGATGTATATATGTAACATCAGGACTTCCTTCATTTCTTTAGCGCAAATAGAGTCAGAGGCATACAGCACAGAAGCCGACTGTCAGACCATCACATCCTTGATGACCTGTTAACCTGTCTACACTAATTCCATTTGGCTATGTTATGTCAATTCCTTCTAGGCCTTGCCAATTCAAATGTCTGTCTAAAGACCTCTTAAATTGTATGCAATTCCACCAGCTCCTATGCAATACATTCCAGGTATCAACTACTATGTAAAAAATAGCTGATCCTCTTTCATCCTCCTTCCTGCACCTTAAACCTATGCCCTTGTTTTTGATACCACTACTGCAGGGAAGAGATTTTGGCCATCTACCCTATCTAGGCTTGTCACAATCTTGTATATTCACTTTAGATCACACGTCCTCAAGTTGTCCATTCTGGTTTTCTTTGCACTCTCTCCAGCACAATCACATCCTCCCTATAGTAGTACACTTAGTCCAATTTTGACTTAATGAGCTGTTAGCAAAATTACACCACAGCATTCCTTTCTCTTATATTCTATAGTCTGACGTATGAAGGAAAGCATGCCACATGGCTTCTTCACCAGCCTACTGACCTGTATTACCACCTGCAGGAAACTATGAATTTGGACGCCAAGGTCCCTGCTCATCAACATTCTTAAGTGCACTGCCATTTACTGCGTATACTGTATATCCTACCCTGGTTTGAGTTCCCAAAAGGCATCACCTTGCACCTGTCTGGATTTCAATTTCATTTGCCAATGCTCCATGTAAATTTGTATCCAGTCTATTTTGCTGTGGCCTTGAAATGCGTTTCTCACTATCAACACTATTTTAGTGTTATTTGCATGCTTTCTACCTAGACATTCAAATCAACTACTCTGCAAATGGCAAAGATTCCAAAACCAAATACCACTAGTTACAGACTTCCAATCACAAGAACTTCCTTTTTCCTCTTCCCTCTCTCTCCCATCACCAAACCAATTCACCAGCTTGCCTTGGATCCCAAGTACGCAACATTCTGGGTCAGCATACCATGTGGTACTATGATGAAAACTGGATGGTAGACATTGTCAAATGCTTTGAAGTCCATTTAGACCAGGGGTTTCCAACCTAGGGTCCATGGACCCCTTGCCCTATCATCAGCAAAAGCCTGGGCAGTACAGATGGAATTCAGAACCATCCCAATCTAGTGAACACAACAAGACATCCATTGCAATGTTAAATACAGTGAGAGAAAGTGGGTCTTCCTGCTTCACCTCCCTCAGCGTAGAGATCAGTCTGACCCTTTGCCATTCTCAATACAAATGAGAGAATTCATATAAAAATCAGCAATAAAATCCGCAAAACAGCCATCGTACCCAGTGTTATAGTTTCCAGCAAAGTGAAATGGTTCGCAAGTACTCGTAGTTTAGGATTTTGTCTGGAAATAATGTTAAGTGCTGAATAAACTCTTCTGGGCTTCCAGCCAGGGTCAGGTGTCGATTATAACCGATGTTTCGATGATAAACTCTGCCACGGCAGAGCTTGATATCGAACGTCAGTTATAATCCATACTGTACCCAGCTGGAAGCCCAAGAAGAGTTTATACTGCATATACACTGGGAAAGCGCTAGATCCTTTCTCAATGTTAAGTGTCTTTGGTAGCGCAACCCTTTAGCCATTGTCTTAATTTGGGAAACTACATTTTGAAAAGCAGATTGGAATAATTAAACAACATATCCATCCCCACACCAACCTTTCATGTCAGTATAAAGTGGAATTGTTGAAAATTACAACATTAATGAACAAAGGGGGTTTGTCTTTTTGCTGTTCAATTGTCTGAAGTACAATGTTCTCAGTGGCTGGCATTTTTTTGAAGCAATCTTTTGCAAGGTCCATTTTTCATTCAGCAATTTATCGTAGAATGTTGCATGGTCCAAGTTCAAAATATGTCCACACAAACAAAATGGTCATCAGATTTGAACCACCGGGGTGACTGGGTAGTGTTCATTATTTAAAAGACTCTTTCAAGGGGGTCTTGTGCTGCAATTTAGGCATAATGTGAGTACAATTACCTTTGCCAGATTTGGATATTCCACTGTATTTCTGTTCAACTCCTGAGAACATTGCACCACCTTTTAGAAAATGGGATTTTCTGGATGTTCCAGTCGGCGATCTGAGTGGAGATTATTGTTTTGCCTATTCTTCAAAAAGACAGTTCTTGTCTGTTAAACTTATGGAGGCAGTTCTTGCTTTGCAAATTACAGGGTTATTTATAAATCATTCCATTCAGGCTAGTACTACAACAGGATACATTCAAGTTGCTCTGTACACTCGAATGCCAGTTTCCATAGATTCAGGTAACTGTTTAAGAAATCAACTACATTAGAGAACTCCCCTTCACCAATGTGTGCAATCTGCAACCACATTCTGCAAGAGAATCATTGAGTCTGCTGTAAGCCTTTCTCTGAGCCCCTCTGATGAGTCTTCATGAAAGACTTGTAATGGCACAGATTTCCATGCAACTCCAGTTACCAGTGATTCATTTTCCTCACTAACTACTAGCAACTCTGTTTACTTCTTACAAAGGCAAACCACGGTTAGGGCAAGGGTCTTCAAAGAGGTTTTTCTAACTGTGTTGGGCACTTTTCTTGTAACAGAAAAAAATGCACTTTGTCCCCTAAAAATTAGCAAGCTTTTTTCTGATGCTGTCTAAGAACTAGGAATAGTATTTTGTTGTGTTCCTGCAATTTAGAATAGTAATGGCTCAAATCAGCAGATGTCTTTCACCTCCTCCGTGCAAACAGTGTAAATCTATTTATAAACTTCCACAGCAAAGCACTCCAAGTCAAACAGATGACAGTTATTTACAATGTCAGCATCACAACCAATAAGAAATAGTTCTTCCCCTGCCTTGCTGTGCAGTTTTTGATATACGTTATTTTTCAGCTCATGTAGCACCTCAACAAAAGGTGTATTGACGTTGAACAAAGTGCTACATTCTCACAGCAATGATCTTTCTTGGACAGACGATGAGAAGATTCTCATTGCCGTTCAGTTCTTTTCACCTGGCAGAGAAGTAAAGTGTGATTTTTTTTGTTTCTACCCCCCTTGAAAGAAGAAAACAGAAGTGAGGCTAGTGTGCTGTCAGTTTTGACGCATTCAAGCCAAGTACATTCACTGAGTAAAATTTGCTACCTCGGCGTACAGTATATACCATTATATTCTTAAACTCAGTAGCAAATTGCTTATTCACAATAAAATAAGTGGGCCATGTTTTCTTCAGGTGGTATTTTGGAAGAATAGGAAGAGTCGATGCGGAAAAATTACTTACATCTGCCCAAAATCAAAATGGAGCCTTCCTGGTCCGCAGAAGCGAGATTGATAATGGTGGTTTTTCAATATCTGGTATGTAAAACTTGACTGCATTGAACTTTTTGATCTTTAATACACACATTAGTACAATGTGGTATCTGGCAGTGTAAACCTGATGGTGCCAGGTTCCATATTCAGGCAGCTAATCTCAGGCATTGTAGCGATGAGGATACCACAAATCACTGCATTGTTTCTGAACTAACAGATAGAAGATAGATTGCGATGCTACTTGGTTTGCTACTAGATGGCCTTTCCATTCCCATCACCACCTATTCCATTTCCACAAATTGCTCATTAAATCCTTTGCTCTCTACAGTTTCATTTTAATCTCAGCAAATTCTCCATCACCATTCCTTTCCTATGTTTTCCTTAGATCCTCATTTGTCTTTTGAACACAGATTATTTGATGTTTTTAGAAGAAATGTAGAAATTTTTGTTCGAGTGAGGGAGCCTTCTGTTTCTCTGCCTCTTGCTCCGTTTCAGTTGTTAAAGATGAAACCCCATGTTTATCGTGCAACAGTCACATGATGGTGTCAACCACAAAATTTATTTAACTCTTTTTTTCTCATTGTAACATAAATATGATTGTTTCAGAAACCAAGCAACAGGCTTTGCTAGCCCTATTTCAACAGGAATTCATTGTTATCCCTCCCACTGGCATTTCTCCCTGTTGCCTGGAATGCCTTATGGTGGGCTGAGAAGGCTGTAGACATACTTCAGATCTCTCTCTAAAAGATTCTCACATAGGACCAAAGAGAATGAAAGAGTGGATATTCCCCAAATGCAGCAGAATATTCACCAAAAGCTCAGAGAAGGTTTACTTGACTAGAATGGACAGGTTAACTTATGAGAAAAGGTTAAGTTGCTGGAGTTTAGGTGACTAAGGCAGGACTTGAATGAAACATACGAATCATAAAGAGTCCTGTTAGGGAAGATGTGGAGTTGTTCCCTATGTGTGGGAAATCTAGAATTTGGGAACATTATTTATGAATAATTGTCACCTATTTAATACAGAGATGAGACGATTTTTTTCCCTCTGAGGATTGTGAAAATCTGAATCTCTTTCCTTAGAATATTTTAAAGCACTATTAGATAAATACTTCATAAACATGGGGTGAAAGACTACTATGGGCAGCGGAGCTTTTACAGCCAAATCAGCCATTATCTTTCTAAATAACAGAGTAGGATCAAGGGCTTGACTGACTTGCGCCTGTTCCTAATTATGTGTTACGCAATATAATCAAACTGGACAGTGGTCAGTTTCCTTTCAGAATCTAGATTCAATGTGGAAGACAAAGTCTTCACAAATACAGATATGTGGTGAACAGATACCTATATCTTAACCTTTGTCAACAGAATCCAAAAATAGTTTTGCCCCCTACGACACTCAACTAATTCAGCCCCTTTCATCACTTGATACAGTCACAAGGACATGTAACACCCCACCCCTCTTATTCTGGACACCATAACTTCTTCTTCTTCTCTTCCCTTCACAAGACGTACTGGCAGCATCTACTATTAACTCATTGCCACCCCAGACAACTATTGGCTCCTGGCACTAATCATTCCTCACTTCATGTTGTTCACTTTCCAGAGACACTTGGAATCTAAAAATGAAATTTAAAAACACATAGGAGGAAATGTTATATCAATTAGACGGCAAAGGGAAGAATTAAAATAACATATCAACTATCTACTTACAATATATTATTTTTGGTTTTTACAAAGCCTTTTTTGGGCTAGATTGTTTCCTTTTCTGCTTATCATTATGCAGCTCCATCTATGGAGGCTGGATATTGAAAGAATCAAACTTTATTAACATGAAGTTCAAATTTGCTTTTTTTCATTTGCAGCTCTAAATGATAAAGTGCATCACTATCGGATATTGACTTCATCTGAGGGATACTTTTATCTACACGAGAACCAAAAGTTTCCCACAGTTATTGACCTTATGGAATTCTACAAATTACAATGGAAGATCTTTGGGTTTCCATTGACAAAACCTTGCATAAAGGTATTTTCTAGGAAATCATACTGTTTAAAAGCAAACTGTTCAGAATTTTCCCAGATTTGCAATGTACCATATACAACTTTTACCCTATTCCAAATGTTATCATGAATAGCAAAAATGCTGAAAAATGTTTGGCATGATTATCTGAAATAATATTATTGCTCTTGTTTTCTCTGGGATGACCATTGATTTCATTGTTTATGATCTAATTATGTAGTCCAACAGATTATATCAAGTTTCTAAACTACAAAGCTTCAAAAATCAAAAGAAGAGTAACAGGTCAAGTGGCCCTTAAGCCCATTCTGCCATTTAGCAAGATCACGGGTTAACAAAGCAACACACACAAAATGCTGGAAAACTCAGCAAGCCAGGCAGCATCTATGGAAAAAAAGTATAAGCTGACATTTCGGCTCATTTGTGTTGCTTGGATTTTCAGCATCTGCAGATTTTCTCTTGTTTAAGATCATGGGTTATCCAATTTTGGCCTCAGTATTATTTTTTTTTCCTCCCTCTTCCCATACTCGTGACTCCTTTGTCATTAAAATGAATGTTGGCAATATCAACCTGCACAGGACTCTTGGACAGAGAATTCCAGAGTGTCCACACTCAGAAATAATATTCAGCTCCATCTGTCCCAATTGACCAAACTCTTATTCTGAAATTATGCCTCAAGTTTGAGATGCCCCAACTAGTGAGATATCCTCTCAGCACCCACTCTACAATACTGGTCAGAATCATACACATTCTAATAAGATTACCTAATTCTTCCAAAATCATTGGGTGTAGTGCCAGCTTGCTCAATGTTTTATCATACATCAATGTTTTCAGCCTTCTCTGCACTGTCTCCAATGCGAAAATATCTCAAGCTGCATGCAGTTGTCAAGGTGTGGCCTCAGTAGCACCTTTAAATTCCATCAAACCTTTTTATAAATTACATCAAGCCTTCCTCTTACACATTGTATAAAGGACAAGATCAATGCTTCACCTATATGGACTTCATGTGCTAGAACTACAGACCCCTTTGGTGCATGGCAACCTGTTGCCTCAGCCCATTTCAATGACGACTTGCTTTATCACTCTTTCTAAAGTGATAGCCTCATGTTTTCCTACATTATACCCAATCAGCCAAAAACAAAAAGTAAAGGTTGCCATTATATTTTTCATATGAGAGCATTCAAGACACTTAAAAATAACTTCAGAACAGAAACAAGGGAAATTTGCTGAATTAAATTTTAAGAATACTTAACATTAATTTCCTCAGAATTCAGTTACTCATTAATTATCTTATCAATTGATCATCAGTGACTATGTAAATTGCCAATTAACAGAATCTATATCTGTAGATAGAAGAGGGGATGTTTGAACTATAAATAGGAACTTTAGTAAATATAATGAACATGATAACACATTGCCTTTGTCTTCTCTATTAGTTTCTGCCTCTAGATTTTGTCTTTCCTACATGGTAGATGGGAGGAGCCTCAATTCAGACCAGCCACAAACCACAGGCAAGAGTCCCTCATCATTACACAGCAGTAATTGCATAGATAAATGATACAATACATCAGGATCATTGCAACACTTTTCAAAGTAGTCTTCATCCTTGTATTCATTTCTGGTGAATCCAGTGCCCTAACAAATTTGTATGTTTCAATGAGATCCCTTCTCGTTCCACCAAGCTCTGTAGAGAACAGTCTCAGATTTCTCCTTCTTTCCCCACACAACAAACCTGTTTCTCCAAGAGCCAGTTTAGTATATCTTTTCTGCACTCTCTCTAAGGCAAACACATTCATTCTTAAATAAGAATATCAAAAATCTGCACAATACATCAGATGTGTTTTCACCAAGACCAAACACACTTGAAAGTCTGATATAACATTGGCTCTCTTATTTTCTTGCCATATGTGCATATTCATCTTCAGTGTTGTGTACAAGCACATTTAAGTAATTTTAAATATCAATATTACTGAATTTCTCACTCGTTAATAAATTCTTCATTTTCCATTATGTGAAACACCTCACATTTCCAACATTAATTCTACCTCCTAGGTTATCATTCATTTAGTCTACCTATATCCCATGACACTACTCATTGTCTTCATCGTAATTTAACCACCAAGTTTAGGGTTATTATCAGTGTTAAGTTGATTGTATCTAATCCCCTCATTCAAATCATTGATATGGATTGTGAATAGCTGGAGCAAAAGCATCCAACTAATCACACCACCTCAACCAGAAAGTACCTGTTTATTCTTATTTCCTGTCTCCTGTCTATCAATCCTTGGACTGTGCGAATATGTTACCATAGATCCCATGTGCTCTAATTTTGTTCACAAACTCCTTTATCTATTCTGCTAGCTACAAGCTAAAACACCTCTCATAGATTATATAAATATGATTCTCTTCAGAGAAGTTATCCACCAAATCCTAATATAATGTTCTAAGCATACTGTTGTCACTTTGTTAATTTATTCTAGTTAATGTAATTTCCCTATTAATGTTGCTAGGGATAACTGTTCTTTAGCTTCCTATATTTTTCATCTCCCTCACTTCTTAAATGTTATCATAATTTATCAATCTGAGAAATTATTCTAGAATTTTACTTTTAAAAGATGACACCCAGCACCTGCCATCTCCATAGCCACTTGTTTTTCAGTCTTGGAACTTCATTCCCATTAATTTCTTCAGTATGTTTTTGTTAAACTAATGCCAATCCCATTGGTCTCATCATTCACTGCAGGTCTGTAACCTGCCACTATTTCCAAGATGTTTTCTATGCCTTCAACTGTGAAACAGGCAAAAAAAAATATGTAATATCTCTGCCATTTCCTTATACCCAGTATAATTTCTCTTGTCTCATTCTGAAAACAACCTACATTAAATTTTGCAAACCCTGTCATTTTTGCATACGGGTAGAACTGTCATGTCAGTTTCTCTGATTTTCTACTTCGCCGTTTCTTATGAACTTCCTGGTCTGTCTTTTGAAATTTCTCAATTCTCAAGTTTAATGTGCACCTGTACAACATTATAAGCCATTTCTTTTGATTTCGTATCATCTTTAGCGCCTCCTGTTAGCCACAGTTACATTACTTTTTTGTAGGTCAAGTAATACTAATTTGCTGTCAACTTATCCTTTCTTTTCTAAGTTTCCTATTCCATCGAAAGCTCGAGTATTTAGTTCCCAACTTTGTAATTTTGCGGTGCCATGACTATCAGATTGTACCGTTATTTCCATGAGTTCATCCGATAAAGAGCCTTCAATTTTGTCTTTAATATTTTATTCTTAATTTGTCTGAGTGTCCTACCTAGTACTATAACTTTCAAAATGTCCACTCATCAGAACCAATTTGTTTATCCTTCAGTCTTCTGGCATTGCATCTCTGATGGCTAATAAAGATTCAAAAATTTACATCCATTATCTCTAGCTTTTCTTCCCATGGCAGCCTGGGATAGACCTCATCCAGTCCAGGTGAGTTACCAACCCTCATGTATCCAAGGACATCTAATACTTCCATCTTTGTATTACTGGACTGCTCCAGATTGCCAGTATTCTCCCTTTGAGCTCACTGTTTTCCATGTCCTTCTGTTTGATAAATACAGGTGAGGTATTCATTTAGGACTTGATCTACATCATTTTATTCCATACAGTTCATTACCCCTTTGATCCCTCATGGAACCCATTCTGTCCCTGGCTACCCTTATTTTTAAAAAAAGTCAAAAAGTTCAAAAATACATTTATTATCAATGTCACCATTGTATATCACCATATACCACCCTGAGATTCATTTTCTCATAGCTTACTCAATAAATCCAATAGCTATAATAGAATCAATGAAAGGCTGCACCAACAGGGTAGTAAACCAGTGTGCAAAAGACAATAAACTGCAAATGCAAAAGGAAAGAAAAAGAAGTAACAATAATGATATTGATAATAAATAAGCAATACATATCGAGAACATGAAATGAAGAAACATAGAAACATAGAAAACCTACAGCACAATACAGGCCCTTTGGCCCACAATGCTGTGCGGAACATATACTTACTTTAGAGTCCTTGAAAGTGAGTCCATAGGTTGTGGAAACAGTAAGGTGATGGGGCAAGTGAAGTTGAATGAAAGTGTCTCCTCTGGTTGAAGAGCCTGACGGTTGAGGGGTAGTAACTGTTCCTAAACCTGATGGTGTCAGTCCTGAGGCTCCTGTATCTTCTTCCTGAAAGAGCATGACCTGGGTGGTGTGGGCCCCTGATGATTGATGCTGCTTTCCTGTGACAATGCTCCATGTAGATTTGCTCTGTGGTGGGGCGGGCTTTACCTATGATGGACTGGGCCAGATCCACTACTTTTGAGGGATTTTCTGTTCAAGAGCATTGCTGGTTCCATGCCAGACTGTGATGCAGCCAGTCAATATCCTCTTCACTACACATCTGTAGAAGTTTGTCAAAGTTTTCGATGTCATGCCAAATCTTCTTGTTTTTTACTTACTTACAGAATGTCTTTCAACTTGTTTATCACTTTATAGTATTTGTTTCCCATTGCAGATAAAAATATAAAGTTAAGAAAATTTAAACATTTTATTAAATAATTATTTAATATGAAACCTTATCCTTACCAAAATAAAGATTAAATGAATCCTGTATCGTGCTGAATAATATTCTTTTGCAGAATCCAAGAATTATATTCCTTGTGGCCCTAAGTTTGAGTAAACCATCTTAAGTTAACCAGTCCTAACTAGTTAACTAATTACACAGTAGAGTACATAGAGTATGTGGCCCTTATACTATGTGTTTAATACTGCCAGTGAGACTTTTAAACATTAGTAAATTGGGTGTGAGTTGATTAAATTTATGCTTCATAATTGAATCTATTAGTCTTTACTTGATCAAAAATATATACAGTAAGTAGAAAGTCAGTGGTTTATTGAAAAATAAATCAAGTGTACTAATATTCTGGCTCCTGTTGCAGCAAGAAGCTTATAATGCTGATGAATGGGAAAGACCCAGAGAAGAGTTTTCTTTGTTAAAGAAACTGGGAGAAGGTCACTTTGGAGAAGTCTGGGAAGGAATTTGGAATGAAAACCAGCATGTGGCAATCAAAATGCTTAAAAAGGGTTTGTGACATAATGTATTTATGTGATGTACAAAAAATAGATGCAAGTGCGTATTGAGCAAATAGAGCTGGAAAAACAGTAGTATTAATGCACAACCATTATTTTTTTAGTCAGAGGACACAATTGTTGCTGCTCTCGAGACTACATCCAATTACATTTATCCCAACAGTACCCCTTAACTCCAATGTGGGAACTTGTTGGATACAGACTCTTCTACCAGATTCTTGGCAAGCACCGCACCCTGTGCACGAAAATCCCATCATGGAGGCTGGGAATGGGGACAGAATTTGGACCAGAATGTCCCACTTACAAACAGCTGGAAGAATGTTAACATTTTAATATTTGCAAACTGGAAGTTATTCAAGCATATTAAATTATGAAACATTACCAAAGTAAGTGTGGGGAATTACACACTTCTACAAGACCCCTTAAGGAATCCAGTGTCAGAATATAATTGTAGAATCACTAGCAAACAGCTATCAGCTAGTTTGAAATTTCCATATTCATTCCCTTGAAGAGGCACAAACAGGGAACAGCTGCTTGTTCCACTACCGACATTTCCATGTACATTTGGGCCTGTGTTAATGCATCTAATTGCTACTGAATGAGTTTGAAATTCTCTCTTCCTCTCCATCCACACCTACACTTCCTTCCCCTGTCAGAAATAAGTAACCTGATCACAACTGTAATTTTTAAGTTAATTATATTCAAATAAAAATGAGGCAGGATAATTTCCTAAAATGTAGAGCTTGTGAAGGAATTACAAGCTACCGTGCTGGTCACAGAATCAGTCCTGTCTTCAAACATTGGTATAGAAAGTTTCAGCAGCGTTACCTAGCTCATAAAATTATTCTTATAAACTGCACAGCAAAAATGGCTTGCAGTTAATCAAAAGACATGTTAGAAAACTGAGGGAAATTGCAGTGCAGAAAAGTGAACCAATAGCATTGTCAGAAAATATACGACTCATTTATCATTCTTGAAATAAAAGTATATTTTCTTGCTGATATGTTCTTTATGACTGAACATGTAAATATATAAATGTATAATAGTGTTCTGTATAATTCTATATATTCTTTATAATAGAGTTCATTTAGATTTTACTTGGTGGGGTGTTCTAGCAATTCCTTTTCTTGGACTGTCCCTCGTATCCTGAGGCGATGGCACTGCACTTGTGTCTGGAATTACTGCAGTCCTCTTGCTAAACTCTCCTACTACGTAACTAGGCAGCAGGTTCCACGATATTGACCAGCTGGCATGCAGGAATATGTCCTTTCATTGGAGAAGCCCATCAAGTTTATGCCAGCTCAAAGGGAAAGCCCTTTCTCCACTCACTTTGGCTGCAACTTTTTTCCACATTCCTTCAACATCCAGCCACCTGTGGACATGAACTTCCCTCCACTGAGGACATTTACAGCAGCAGGTGCATAATGAAGGCCAGGAAGATCATCAGGGACAGTGGTCACCCCAACCACAAACTGTTTCAGCTGTTTCCGTCTGGCAAATGCGACCACAGTATTAAAGCCAGGTCCAACAGGCTATGGAACAGCTTCTTTCTACAAGCCATCAGACTTACAAATTCACATGTCAATACATGGTGACGGAGTCATAATGCAAAGATCTTTACTCCCTCGCAGTGTGGGATGGATGTAAGATTTAAATAAATTCAAATTCAGATTCTCCTACTCTACCTACACAATAATTCAAGTGGCCAATTAAGTTACCAACCCACATTAATTTGGTATATTCACATTCATTTGGTATATTAGAATAAACTAGAGTAACCACAGGAAACATACATAAAGTAGTGAGATTGAGGTGGGTAATGAATAATTATTCTCCATATTGTAGTCAATGTATGTTTCAGAAAGTATTAAAATAGAATTCATGATCTACCCATAAGTTTCTGTTGTAGTTTTACAATGTTATCTAAAACTTGATCTAAATTTGCAGACCCTTGCCACGCAGTTTCAGCCACCTTGCATTCTTTAGGGATCTTTGGCTTGCTTTGGCGGAATTTGCAACATCTTCCATATGAAAAGTAGTTGCAGCTTGTGAGGTGTGTGAACTTTCACTAAAGTTCCGTGCATGGGCAAATAGGATAGCACAGGGCAATGTATCTTTTTTTCACTTTTCCCTCTGTCAGTGCAGGATTATTAAATTTGCTCTAAAGTACTGCCTGGTGGGAGGAGAGTCTTCATTTTCCAGCCCACTCCTCAGAATTAGTAAACTGTTGTGTGTAGTTCACTTCTCTTTGTAACACAGACTATATTTAAAATTTGTAAAGAATTTATCAGATAAAATATTGAGTATTTAGAGTTCCGTTTTATTTACAGATGATATGAATGTGGATATGTTTCTTCAAGAAATTAAAATTATGAAGAGCATCAGCCATCCAAACCTAATCCGGCTTTATGCAGTTTGTTCGATTGAAGAACCTGTTTACATTATCACAGAACTCATGAGCAAAGGAAGCCTAAAGGAATACTTATCTGGTTAGTAATGGGAAATGGGGAAAATCAGACAAGTAGGAGCAGTGTATCAGAAAGCTTATGTGCATGATAGGCTAAGAGATCAAGTGGTCTCCTTTTACGCTGTAAGATTCTTTGAACTGGATCTTTTCCTTGAGAACCATCAGATCGACTGGAATCTGTTGCTTTTCCCTTCTTAACCGGTGGAAGATCAGGACCCCTGAGTCTAGTCCAAGCCTTCTACTCAAACTGCTTTCAGAACTTTCAGGACTCTTGTTCTATTCTGTGGAAAGTCAATTCAGGAGCGTACACTACCTTAGATCTAGAATTTTTCAGCTAGGGCATCAACTCGATTGATTTCAATGGAAAGAAGCAGTTATGGATGGAACAGTCTGTACAAATTAGTTTCATTTCCTTTGAATTACATGAGTTTATTCTACAAGTTTAACTGATATTAATAGTATTCTCATTTTTCTGGAAAGATTCATTGTTAAAATATTTTATGATTTTAACATTTTAATCATATTTTAATTTCTAATATTTTTTATGGTCACAAATGCTGAATTTAAACACCAACTTTGATATCTGGGAAGTGTGTCTGCAGGGCTTTACCGACTGCAGGGTTTCCCCAGTTCAGTGTTCTCAGTCCAACCATCTTCAGTTGCTTCATCAAACCATTCCTCCATGAGAGGGCAGAAATGTGAATGTTCACCATTGATTACACAATGTTCAATTCTACGCACAATTACTCAGAAAAGTTAACCAGCCCATGTCCATATGTAGCAAAAACCACTAAACATTTAGCCATGGCCTTAGAAAAGACAACTAACAGTCATACTGCAAAAATGCCAGACCGTAATCATCTCCAACAAAGAGTGTAAATAACTGAAACAGGAGCAGAATTGAGAGGCCATTCAAGCCCAGTTTATTGCCATGTGCACAAGTGCAGTGAAGTGCAGATACAATGGAAAAACCTGCTTGCAGCAACAACACTGGTACATAGGTTCAGGAAACACATCGAGTATAAATTATACATAAATTATAAAAGACGGGGAAGAAGGAGAGAAAAAAAATACTGTGCAAAAACAAGACCTTAGTGCAAAAAAAGGGTCTGATCAGAGACAATCCCATGCTACTACGAGATAGTCTGTAGTGTTACACTGCAGGGGAAGGTTTTGCAAATCAATTCCAAAAACATGACAGAAAAACATGGTATTGTGGGACTTAAGGCTTCTAAACCTCATGCCTAATGACAGCAGTGAGAAGAGGGGCAACCTCTCAAGCCTACAAGACCACCACTGATCAAATCTTGGACTTAACTTCAATTTCATGTCAGAGCCATTGCATGCCCATAACCTTTGGTTCCCTTCACATTCAAATATTTACTTCACCCAGAATAAGTCAGCCTCCACTGCTCTATTGTAACAGAATTCTGAAGATTCACATTTCTTAGAAGAAAATTCTTTTTATCTCCATCTTAATTGGATAAACTTATTTTCTGAAGTTTCACCCCTAGTTTTTGATTTCCCCATAAGGAAAACATCACAAATAAAATGGCTATCTGCCCTGTTAATGTGTCTCAGTGTGTCAGATGTTCCCAATGAGCTTAGTCACAACCCACTCAAACGTGCTTCATAACATCTTCATTTTAGAAATACACTTCAATATGTGTATATCCTTGAAATATGGATAGAAAATCTGCACACATTACTCCAGATCTCATCAAACATTTGCACAGTTGCACTATTTTTGTACTCCATCTCCCTTGTAATAAAGTCACTTTTTCAGGACAGTCTACTCATCTACCCTTGACGTTCAATGACATATCAGTAAGTCATACATTGTCAATGCCCTTGAGGTTCCCATTAGCCTTAAACTCAACTGGACCATCTATGTAACTGATTTTGTTGATCAGTGTTAATCAGAGGTTGGATATCTTGTGGTGACTGGCTCACTTTGAACTCCCAAAGTCTTTTAAGTATCAAGTGTGTAATGAAATACTCTTCAGTTGTTGAACGAATGGAACTCCAATTGTACCTCAGAGATAAAACACTAAGCAGGACAAAGGAATCAACTTGATCAGTAGCCCTTATACATTCACTCCCTCTGCTGCCACCCCATTCTGGATGCAACAGATAGAGTCATTGAGTGATATAGCTCTGAATCAGACCCTCTGGCCACTGTTCTCCCTGCTAGTCCCAAGTGCCCATGTACGGCCCATTCTTCTCCAAGTCACTCCCCTCCATATATCTATGCAATACCTCTTAACTGTTGCATTGGTATCTGCTTTGACCACTTTTAGCTCATTTCAGTTGGTCCGAAACTCTGTGCAAATAAGTTAACTCTCAGGTGCCTTTGAAATCTCTTCCCTCTTATCTTTTATCTGTGCCCTCTAGCTTTGAACTCCCCAGGCCTGGAGAAAAGACTACGACTGTCCAGCTTATCTGCACCCCTCATGGTTTTATAAACTTCTATGAGGTACTGTCTCATTCTCCTGTGACCCAGGGATAAAGATCCTGCATGGCCAAACCCTCCCTGTAACTCAGGGCCCCTAATCCAGACAGCATCTTCATAAATCTCTTCTGCACTACTCTCTCCAGCTTGACAATGTCTTTCTTATCAAAGAGTGACTGGAATCGTCCATAATCCTGCAAGCACAACCTCACTGTTGATTTATATAACTGCAACAAAATGTCCCTATTCCTGCCTGGGTGCCTGACTGATGAAGACCAGCATGATAAAAAGCCTTCTTCACCACCTTGTTTACTTGTGCAAACCCTTTCAGCAAACTTTCCACTTGTACTCCCAGGTCCCCGTCCCAGGCATCTTCAACAGCATCTCTCAGACCTATGAATTCTCCCATCAGTAGGGCAAGGGCAACACACATTTTACAGTGCCTAGTTCTCACTCTGGTTTCACATCATCCTGACTTGGAAATACATCACCATTTCGTCAGTGTCACTGGGGTCTAAATCCTGAACTCTCATCTGACAACACAATAGCAATGTTTTCTTTATGAGATGCAGATCAGAATTGGCTTCAGCTGTACAGTTAGGAATAGGCAGTGAATGTTAGCCCTCTGCTGGCCGTCTGGAGGAGCCCTCCAACAGTAGAGAACCCTGCTGCCTTTCCAATGAATTATGCACTTGTCCATATCTGAATTTTATTACACTTTTGCCATAATTTTATTAGATTTTTCCAGAAAACTAAAGACTTTGTATTGATCTGCCTAATGCATTTTACACTGAACAAAATCTTAAATCTAGTGCAGCACAAACACACAAAAAATGCTGGAGGAAATCAGCAGATTAAATTTAGTGCCTTCTAGGCTCTCAGGTGTTTGAAGTTTCATTGTTCCAGTATTAAAATAGTCCGGCTTCCAGGCATACAAGTGATTTAAGTGGAGTCTAAGTGGGGATCTAAAGTATACAAGAGGGCACAGTTTTAAGGTACTTGGAAGTAGGTACAGAGGAGATGTCAGGGGTAAGTATTTTACGTAGAGAGTGGTGAGTGCATGGAATGGGCTGCCAGTGATGGTGGTGGAGATAGATTCGAGACTCCTGGATAGGTACATGGAGCTTAGAAAAATAGAGGGCTATGGGTACCCCAGGTAATTTCTAAGGTAAGGACATATTCGGCACAGCTTTGTTTGCCGAAGGGCCTGTATTGTGCTGTAGGCTTTCTACGTTTCAATTCTCTATTTTCTAATATGTAAACCCAAAGCAACAACTTCCAAACTAGGGCTCTTTGATTGTCTCTTTATCATCTCTTTAACTAGTTCGGCACCTGAAATCACATATTGACCTGTTGAAACAATGTTAAGCCATTCTGAGAATGTGATGGGACCGGTGAGCACATTGCATCATCTGTACTGTCGTCCACTCCAGTGATTCTCTCAGCCATGGCACTGTCAAATTTGGTCAAGATGTCAAAAATAAGGTGGCAATTATTTTTCCACTCCTTATTCTTGATTTCAGTACAGTGGTTGAAAACTGGATGTAAAGTCATCTAATTTTGAATCCTAATCCTCAATCATAGACAATACTGTTGAAACACTTGTGGAAACATTTCTGGCTTTGTATTTGTGGATATTGCAATATGTAGTTAAACCACAAACTTACAGCTAATTGCTAAAATAAAAACATACATTTCTGGTTTTGCTTCCCCTTAGGCAACTTGAAGGAGGAAGTCCAGTTCACTTCTGTCACTGGGCCTCAGCATTAAGACCAGAAATGAAGGCAGGATATTATGGAACAGTTCAACAAATTGCTAAACAAGTAAAGTTGAACCGGTTCATTGTACCCAAAAATGATTTTGTAATTTGACATAAGGTGTTAGGCTTACTCTCCAGGAGAAATTCCTTTTGTTCCATGTATTCCAGTCCCCCAACCCCACTTCCCACTGCATCACCACTCCATTTCTCCATTACCTAATCTAACATTTTTCTTTCCAAATTCTCATGAAGGTTCTCAGACCCGAAACATTGATCCTGTCTCTCTTTCCACAAATGCTGCATGACCTGCTGAGTGTTTCCAACATATTTTGCTTTATTTCAGTTGTCCTACATCTGCAGATTATTGCTTTTCTTTAGGATTACAGGTGCCTGATGCCATTGTCGTTTGGGAATTTTTTATAACATGTAGTCTGCTGCTTTCTTCTGTCAGATAAGGGAAAGCGTAATGAGAATTAATCAACTTATCTAAACTGCATGGGATCCCTACCCTCTATCCACTCTAAGAAGAAATTTAATCACAATTACATGCAAAATGTTCTTGTCTCACTTATAAAGAAATTAGATTACACACAAATTCAGAAAGTTGCATATAGGAAATGTCTGTACATTTTCTTCTTTAGCTTTGAATTGATTCTGGACATATTATTAGAAATGTAGAATCTCTCAAAAACGTGTCCTAAGTGATGAAACCTCTAGGGTGAAGACCGTGGGACTGATGAGTGGTGACTATGGGTGGCAAGTTTGGTCAACAAAGTCACGGTAATCAAATCTGAGCCACTGAATAAATCACCTGTGCGAGAGTGGAAAGGTTTCCAATTAAAATTGTGACCAAATGGACAAAGCAGATTAAATATTTAAAAATCGGGAAATTCATGAAAATCTGAATGCATGTTGAAAATAACCTAGCATGACTGCAAGTGAAAAAATGGCCTAAGTTCGAAAGGAATGATATATACACTTACAATGTTTTTATATTTGTCTTTTCCAAATCATTTAGAAATTCCATTGATTTCAAGTTTGATTTGAAATACTTAACTTCCCCCTCCCTCTACTATATATGAATTAGCCCTCTAGCAAAGAATGTTAAAAAGTCTGGCACATACTGTTTATGCTCCTGTATGCAGTAACATTCATTGATCTGAAAATTGTGAGCATTATTTCAATTTTCCAATTATGTGGAGACCTGTCAAAATGTAGGATTGGAAAAGATCACTTTGACTACCTCTGAAAGAATGCAAAATTAATTTTACAAAGTTTTACTACCAGTATTTTCCAGTTGAACTTCTTACCAAAATTCATATTACAGTACATAAAACTGATGCCGTTGACAATTTGCTTGCTAACAGGGAGCCTCTCAGCACTGCCAAAGGTCAAGTGCATCATATCTTAGATTCTTGCAACTCCAGCCTGCCAGTTAGATAGAAATCTCATTGGAGATCATATTTTAAACAATAAACCAAGGAGATTTTTATGGCATCAACAAAATAGATGCAGCAGTGAAGCTTTCTCTACTAACACAATGCTCCTCTTGTGAGATGTTGCTGGACGATAAAGTGATTGTTGGTGATAATATCTTTGAATATTTTGTTTCTAGGAGATGAAGGTAAAACACTAACAATTACTCACCATGTGTATTTTGCTAGCCAAGTGGCTGAAGGAATGGCTTACTTAGAAAGGCATAAATTTGTCCACCGGGATTTGGCTGCAAGGAATGTTCTTGTTGGAGAAGATCTTGTTTGCAAAGTTGCAGATTTTGGATTAATGAGATTGATCCGGGTAAGGTTCGCAATCTCGATAGCCCTGACTGTAAGTGAGAGTCCTGCTTTCTAGTTCCTAGAAACATTAAACAAATGTCATCTGTTTCTCTCTTCACCAATACTGCTTTATCTGCTGAGTAGTTCTTAAATTCCCTGCACTTATTTCAAATTCCAAGCACCAAGAGCATTTACTTTTGCAATAATCCAGAACATTTTATTTCTGCAGTGTTATCTGTAATACTTAGAGAAAAGCCATCATGAATACTCATGCAATTTACTCCAGATGATGCTTATTCTGTGCGAACAGAAATGTTTCCATCTCATGTAAACATTAGGGCTTTGGAGGTTAATATTTCTTCTTTGTGCAGTATTTTATGTGTCTGTACTTTATTGCTGTGTGGAAATGTACTTTAAGCCTACATCTTAATTTGGATGGAAGGGTTTTGACAAGTCACTGGTTCAACGCTTTTTAAACTGTGGGATGATTTTTTTGGCACATTGATGCAGGCTTTTCACAACCACAGTTGTATTCTTGTTACTTGTTCTGGGGGAGAGATCTTCATTTCCAGAATACAGGCCTGTGTCCTCAAGGCTACTAAGTCAACCAGGCAAGAGATGGAGGAAATAGAGGAAATTGCTTAACAATGTTCTTACAAAAGCAGTAGACCAGTACAACTCCAAATATGCACAACTCATTGGTCTTGTGTCTGCAGTCTCTTGGGTCTTTATTGGTATTTCAGTTTAGTCTGAATAGAACTGTACCTTTGAATGAACAATGCACTTCATCCACCCCCGAACGCTATCCATTTCTTTCTTGTTATTGCCTTTCCTCACAGAACATTGAACAGTACTGAATTAGAACAGTCCTTTTGGCCCATATTATCTGTACTGATCATGCCAATTTTAACTAATCCCACCTACCAGCACATGATCAATATCCCTCCATTCCCTGTCTGTTCATGTGCCTGTCCAAATGTTTGTTGAATGTTGCTATGTTATCTGCTTCGACCACTTCCTTTGCAGCACATTCCAGGCACCTGCCACTATGTCTGTTAAAAAAAAGCCTTATACATCTCTTTGAATGTTTTTCCTCCTCTTGCCTTAAAACTATGCCTTCTTGCAGTTCACATTTCCGCCCTAGGAAAAGGATTCATCGACCCTATCTACGCCTCTCATAATTTTGTATACTTCATTCAGGCCAGCATTCAGGCTCAAACAGTGCAGAGAAAACAATCCAAGATTGATTGGATCCTCCTTGTAGCTCATATTCCAGTCCAGCCAATACCTTGGTTGATGTCTTCTTCACTTTCTTCAAAGCTTCCACATCCTTTTAAAGGGATGACCAGATTTGCACATAATATTCCAAATGTGGCCTAACCATAATTTTATACAATTACAATATGACTTTCCGTCTTTTATACTCAATATTCCATCCAATAAGATACCATACATTTTCTTTACCACCCTATCTGCTTTCGTTCACACATGGAGTGCATGGAAAACTGAGTTAGGGGTGAATAAAAATCTCTTTCGTTATTTTGTAATTATAACAAATCACTTGTTTTAAATGAACAGGATGAGGTGTATAATGTCCAAGCCGGGACCAAATTACCTGTAAAGTGGACTGCACCAGAAACCGCAAATTACCAGAGATATTCAGTAAAATCAGACGTATGGTCATTTGGTGTTCTCCTGTATGAAATTGTGACTTATGGCAATGATCCTTACGAGCGTAAGTAAATTGAAATAATTTTAAGGTATAAGACAATAAGGTGTATTGTAATGAATTTATGATTTAATTTGATGTTCCAGGAATGACAAACCAGGAAACTGTGGATAAGGTAAACCAAGGATACAGAATGCCTCGTCCCAAAACCTGTACCCCAGACATATATGATATAATGCTCAGATGTTGGAATGAATCTGAGGAAAACAGACCATCCTTCAGTACACTAACAGAGGAACTCAATTCACTATACTCTCAATACTTTTACAACAACCAAGATCAAGGTCAAAAGAAAGACTGAGTTCAAGCTCAAAGAGAATACAGTCTAACATCATTACAAGAAGTGTAATTCTACATGGATCTGGATGAGAGTGAACTCTACATTTGGTTCATGACAATGGATTGTTTCTGTACTTAACTTTTGATACCGTTGTTTACGACAATCAGCTAATTCCCTCAAGTTACAGTCAGCAGTACAAAGGAGAAAATGTATAGCATTGTGTTGTTTTGTGCTGTCATAAGAGCATCAATTTACAGAAAATAAATATGAAGATGCCTATATAAAATAGCAGAGTAAGGAATGGTGCAATAATCTTTATGTACTGGCCTTCTGATGTCAGCAAAAATAATTCTTAGCCTTGCATTGGTATATATTAAACACTGTAAGAAACTGGATAGCAAAAATAGGTAAGTAATGTAAAAATTTACTTTTAGAGGAAATACAATTTCAACTGCCATCAGCAACTGTAAGTTTAAATTAATGTATAACTTGATGGAAGGGGAGTGGGTTCTCATATCAGAGGCTTCCATTCACTGCCCTTCCAACAGCCCAAACCTGAGATTTGTAACAGAGAAATACGACAAAGTCCTCTCCGTACCTTATGGAAGCAAACATGGTAAATCAGTCTTCACTTTGATGTTTGAAGAATTGAAATAATTTTTAATGGCTTTGTGCTTGTGAACTTAATTTTGCACCATGTACCAGATTGATGCAGTTAGTGTTCAAAGATTAGTGACAGGAGAAATGATCACTGCAAGCCACAAACCAGCAATCTTCCCCAGGCTGTTTTCTTTTTATTCCAAATGGCAATGCCTGGTTTTACCATTTACAGTACATAATTATTCTCTTGAAAGTAAGGCAGAACACAATGGAGGGAAGCTATTCCACTGAACTACACTTTAAAATGTCAGTAACAAGATATTGCATAACTAGAGCACGTCTTATTCACTTATTTATCGTGGATTTCTATTCCTTGTAGAAGTATTTAGATGTTTCAAGCAGCTTTCTTAAGTTTGTTGTTTAATCCTTCTGAAAAAGAGGATAATTTATATAATCATTTTTCTTAAGTCCGGGGTCTGTTCATTGTTATCAGCCCCAACAGGGAGTCATGTGCAAGTGATTGGGCACTGCTGAATGATGCCAAAAAATCAAGGTCTCGTCTCCCCGCACTTGCTATTCATGCACAATTGCCAACTTCACCCTCACATTTCATTCAGGTCTTGGCTAATTTTTACCCTAGACTTAGAAAACAATGTTGAATATAAAAAGTGCTCAGAAATAAGTCATTGCTATAATCATCTTGGTGCTCCAGCAATTAAATTATGTTTAAATGAAAAATGGGTAGAAATTATTCTTGGGAGAAAGACATCTTACAAATACATATGGAATCTTCTGTTTTAACCATTTAGTGAATGGATGTTAACCATTTAGTGAAGTTTATTTCAAGTAATATAATATCTAAAAGCATTAATCAATATTCTTAAACAATGGTCTGATAATTCTCATACATAACTCCGGACTCACCCTGAGAGTTGGACTTAAGGTGTGGCTGGGAAAAATTCATAGATGATTGTCGTCAAGGTCATTTGATATAACCCATTTTAAGACAACGGCAATAGCTTTATTAAAAAAAAAAGTACCAATCTCAGTGTAAACATATTGTCACTGGATTAACATCTAAAGTGTCCTACCCAAACTACTGTGAAAACATTACTGGCAGAAAGACTGCACTAATAAAGGAGAAGGCCTACCGGCTCCCCAGAGAAAATAAATAAAGGCAACAGATGCAATGAAAAGAAGCATAAAACACCATGATGAATCAAATCTTCTGAGGCATGGTGGTTAGTATTGATTAATTTTAATCAAGATCTCTATTTATGTCACTTCTGAAACATAATGCTACCAAGAGTGCTACACTAGAGTATTACCTCATGATATTTGGTCATGGTGGATGAGATTTGCAATTTGTGTGGTCCAGAGACACAAATGCTGCTTCCTGAGTCAATCACAACCTAACTACCCTACCCGCTGGTAATATCCAAAGAGCCTAGAGTATCATTGCCCATCTCTAATCACCCTGGAACTGAGGAGGTAATTAAGAGTCACTAGAAATCAGTGCATGTAGAGACTGGGAATATGAAATAAAAACAAAGCTTTCTGTATTTCTTGATTCTCAAAGTTATGGAGTTGTACAGCACAGAACTTGGCCCTTCACCTGACCACATCCGTGCTGACCTATTTGCCTATCTACACTAATCCCATTTCTGACATTAGGACAGCATCATTCTATGCCTTGTGCATTTAAGTAATGTCTGAATGTCTTTTAACTGTAGTGACTGTACCAATATCATTATGTCCCCTGATAGTCTGTTCCGATTATCAACCACTGTGTGTAAAAAAAAAGTATCACGCAGCTCTCCTTCAAATCTCTTCATTTCCGTGTTAAAATTATGCCCCCTTGTATTTTGATACCCCTACCATGGGAAAAAGATTCTGACCCTGTGATGCCTTTCATTTTAAATTCTTCTAACAGATCACCCTGCAACGTCCTTCACTCTGGGGAAAGCAAGCCCAGTCTATCCAACAGTCTATCTGCTGGAGGAAGTCAGCAGGTTGAGCAGAATCTGTGGAGGGATAGGACTTTTCAAAATGCAGGATCTGATGAATCAGCAGTTCTTCACCCCACCACCCCTCAACAAATGTCACGCAATTCAATAATTTCTTCCAGGTCTGGTGCTCCAGATTCCAGCATCTGCAGTCTCTGTGCCTCCAATCGATTCAATTTCTCCCTATTACTAAAGTCTTCCAATTTAGGCAATATCCTGGTCAACCTACTCTACACTCTCTCCAGCAGAATCTAATCATTATCTTGTTTCTCTTCCTATGGATGGCACCTGCCCTACTAGATGTACTTCAAGTATCACATTAGGGGGTCTGGAATCATACATAGGCCAGACAGGGTATGAACAGTAAATCTTCCCTTAAGATCATGAGTGGACCAAAGGCATAGATGCTGCATCCATAGATACGAGCGGCTATTGAGAAGTTCATGGCCTAAGGTAGAAGGAGTCAATTTTAGAAAACCTCGCACATTGATTTTTCAACATAGTCCCCTCTTACATTTACACACTTAGTCCAGCGGTCGTGAAGCATACGGATCTTGGACCTCCAGAAAGTGCCCACAGCAGGGGTACTGAGTTACATAAGGTAGAAGGAGATGTTATTAACTTCAAACTTTCTGTATAATCACTCAAACTTGCATGTGCATGTAACGAGAGCTGTATAACTCATCTCCTTCTACCTTAGGCCACAAAGTTATCAATCACCCCTGCTGTGGACACTTTCTGGAGGTCCAAGATCCATATGCTCCATGACCGCTGGACTAAGTGTGTAAATATAGGAGGGAACTATGTTGTAAATTAAATGTGCTAAGCTACTTTAGGCCACGAACTTAACAATCACCCCTTGTACTTCCTGACCTGCTGAGTTTCTCCAGCATTTTGTGTGTGTTGCTTAAGGTTTCCAGCACCCACAGAACCTCTTCTATTTATATGTGAACCAGATGAAATTTTAATGACAATCCAATAGTTTTTGTGATTATTGGTACTGAAGTACTGTTCCCTCTAAGCTGTGTGGGTGCGCAGCCGCACAGTAACTGGAATGCTCCCACTCACATAACCTTTGTTGCCATGCTGCTGGAATTGGACGCAGCCAGAAAGATTTTCTTTGTTATACTGTAGGTCACTATACCCTTCAGTTAATAAATCAAAAGTATGTAACTTTTAAATTTTCATTCTAAGTATTCATAATATTATTATCATAAAATAAATTTAAAGTATCATGCAGTTTTCAGGCTGTGTAAAAATTTCTTGCTCAGAGCAATGAACTCCACAAAGCTGTAAAAAAAAAATAGAGGGAATGTTGTACTGGAGTTAGTTGTTTTAATGTAACTCTAAACTCAATTAATGCATTAACACAAGAGATTCTGCAGATGATGGAATCTAGAGTAACACACAAAATGCTGGAGATACTCAACAGGTCAGGCAGCATCTATGGAAAGGAACAAAGACTTCACTCAGTCCTGATGAAGGGTCTCGGCCTGAAACGTCACCTCTTTGTGCCTTTCCATAGATGCTGACTGACCTGCTGAGTTCCTCCAGCATTTTGTGTGTGTTACTCATTTAATGCATTAGGTTGTATTTCTCAATTCCCTTGGTGGACTTCCAGCTCATTTTCATTCCAGAATCCTGACTGGTAGATAAGTAATACAATCAGAAACAAGAAAAGATCTGCAGATGCTGGAAATCTGAGCACCACACACAAACTGCTGGAGGAACTCAGCAGGCCAGGCAGCATCTATGGAGAAGAGTACAGGCGACTTTTTGGGCGGACACCCTTCATCAGGACTGGAGGAAAAAACAAGATGAGTTGGAGTAAAGAGGGGGTAGGAGAAAAGAGGAACTGGGGAACCATATCCAACTTGAGGAAGTCCAGATGATTTTTCAACCTGGTCCAGAGGAGAGGAATCTGCCATCCTCGCCATCCATTAATCCAGCTCCAATCCTACTGTAAGTGAGTGACACATAACTACACTCTGAGGTGATTCACAAGTTACCCAATACAAGGGCGCTTTAGAATGAGCAACAAATCCTGGACTAACCAACTTTCCTGGATGACTGCTGTGTACATATATAGTACGCCAGAGTTTTCTAGCGCCAAAATCGAACATGCCAATACGCTGTTTTATAGTCTTATTTTTAACAGTGCTCATTGGTTACGTCAATTAAAGCAACAGGAAGCAAGATAAACATCAGGCAGATTCACATTTTGGAAATGTAAGAATACACACCAATGAGGTTTTAGGAAGCTGAAGAGGGCACCGCGACAACCGATCTGTCAAATCATCCCCCAAATCCAGCTTCATGGCCAAAAGCTTAAGAAGGATTTGCCCCTGTTTAAATTCGACTCCGAGGAGGAACTCAGATGACAAAGTATCTATAATTTCTCATGTCGGAGATAGTCGTTATCCTGTCTTCACAGCGCTGTATGATTTCTGGGCTAGAACGAGCGATGAACTCTCTTTCAAAACTGGGGAGGAATTCGAAATCATTAACTATGACAATTACTCCGACAGACCTTGGTTGCTTGCCAGAAAACGGAATTGTGAAAATGGCGATAAGTGCACGGGATATATTCCCGCTAATTACATTGCCAGGAAGGAAAGTATAATCGCAGAACCGTAAGTGAAATGACATTTATCTAGCCATGTCCAAATACAGTACCACAACAAGTGGATCTTGAAGTTAGACCTTTGCGTTTGTTGCACTTTCCGATCATCACCTACTCTTCGTGCAATTTCTGTCTTTGTTTCCCAGAGATGTGAATTATTTAAGGTTCTCATTTTAATCGATTCTACTTTTCCAATATCGATGTGGGTGACAGACCTTTAACACGCTTCTCATTGTCTCAGCACCTTAAAAAATATACTAGGTGACGTTAGCGAAGAAATACTGTTAAGTATTCACTAGTTACTGTTTGGACCACTGTTTTGGCAAAGGAGTGGTTTTGTGTAAGATAACGGTAAAATGACCAAGAAAAGATGATAGGTATGTATAAGGTTAAATAAAGTGAACAGTTGAGTTAACATCTCTCTGATCTACCTCTTCCTACCTCGTTCCTAACCCACATCAGACCAGCAGCCGAGTCTAGAATTGTTGCTTAGTATTGGCTTGCTAATTTTGTAAAGAGTAGAACATTGCAGTAGTTTATGTTGGATTTTACCCTTGCATGTTTGTGCTTTAAGGATTAACAGTGTTTTATTTTATATTGAAGAAAGGTCTTGATGAAGGATCTCAACCCTAAATGCCGACTGGCCACTTCCCTCCTTAGACGCTACCTGACCGCCGAGTTAGAAACATAGAAAATAGGTGCAGGAGTAGGCCATTCGGCCCTTCGAGCCTGAGTTCTTCCAATATGTTGTCTGATGCTCCAAGTTTCTAGTGTCTGTAGTCCCTTGTGTCTCCTCTTTATTTTACACTAAGATAACTTGTAACATAACCATTTTTCTAACAGTCTGAGAGAAGTACCAAAACGTTGAAAATAAATTAATATTTGACTTACGGGAGTTTGAGAAACGGCCATTGTCGCGAGTAAATCTCAATGGAGTAATATTAGCCAGTTCATTGGCTATATTTAAGTGGGCGTTAGATATGGCCCTTGTGGCTAAAGGGATCGGGGGTATGGAGGGAAGGCTGGTACAGGGTTCTCAGTTGGATGATCAGCCATGATCATACTGAATGGCGGTGCAGACTCGATAGGCCGAATGGCCTACTCCTGCACCTGTTTTCTATGTTTCTATATTATACCTGCACACTTCTGAAGAGAAACCTTGGCAAAGAAAACCGTACATTACTTAAGTGCACAATCGATATGATCTTCCGTCTGTGTACACCACCTCTATTTACTTTTTGTAGCTGGTTTGCTGCGAAACTGAGCCGATCTAACGCAAAAGGTATCCTTTCCACGCAGCCTATAACTGGGTCCTTCCTCATCCGTGAAAGCGACAGTCAAGAAAGTGCATATGCACTCTCAGGTAAGTATTTTACAAAAGTAATTGCATTTCCCACAATTTAGCATTTAACACCATCTCATGGTTTTTTTGGATACTGCAAAGAATTGTGTACTTTACCACGTGTTTTATCCATTGCATACTGTACTGAAAATCATACAATAATAACTTGAGTTTCATAAGTACATTCCTATATTTACAACAGAGTTGGTTTGTGGTTACAACTGGTTTTCTTGCACTGGAGCATACCACAGTTAACGGTTTTTCTACGGTTTCGCTTCTTAGCAGTAGCAGTAGAAGAAAATCTTTAAAGGGTCGGTTCCATATGCTGATGGAGAGTTTAAACATATAAGGCAGCACTACATTTTGATACCAAAACTCGATCTGGCTCCAGGTATCTGGAGACTTTGTGCTTTTATTTCATATTTACGGGTTATCAAAAGGTTTCTTTGGTGAGCAGATCTTAAAGCCAGAATATTATGATCGGTTCATTTAAGATCTTGATACATATAGTTCTGATGGAGCACGTGTTAAAGTTTGAGCATGACTCTATATTCTATACAGCATACTAATCTGAATTATGAAGGTAGATGTTCAAACAACCCTATCGTAATCTGTCTGGGTTGACCACACTTCTGTATAGCAACACTATGACAACTTTGCACTGCAGACGATTTTTTTTTTGTTTTATTTGCATTCTTTCTTGAATAATTTATGTCAAATCCATGTTTTCTTGTGAATGTTATGTATCTGAAGCTCTTTCTTTGTGATGCCACTGTAAGTACATTTTTTAAAATTGCATTTTACAATATAACATATAATAAAACACTTGACTTTGACTTTGGTTCTCCAGAACCCCGAACCTCCACATTTCCTCTCACCCTTACCACATATCTACCTGACAGAGAGGGTTCAGGTCTCTTTCCTGTGCTGAACCTGATGGGCGACATTAGGATGCCTGTTTGATGTACTGCTGACCAGCTAGCAAATGCAAAATATTCCAGAATGTCTTGCAGTGAGGTGTGGGATGGAAGGCAGCACCCAGGGCTCGGTGAAAATGGCCGCATTGTTCATATCAGACACTTGAGCACAAGGCTAGCCCTCTAGCATGGCTCTGAGGAAGGATTGCAGTACTGTGACCTTACAGATGACATTTTATACCAAATCTCCATTTACCTTCTCAACTGGACATATAAGACCCATGAAGTTTTTCAAAGGTGAATTACTGTATCTCAACATTCCTCATCCATATTAATTATGCAATAAACACCAATTTTTAAAGTTTCCTATTTCAGAGAACTTGTCTGATATATTTCCAAATGCTTCATCAGCAATAAGCCATTTTGGAAAGTATTGAATTTTGAAGGTTGCTACATATTTTGCATTTGCAAACTTTCAGCAATACATCAGACAGGCATCCCAATGCAAGATTCCCTTCTTTGCAACTTGAACAGGAGGTGATACCACTCAGGAGTGGAAAAAAACTGCTCTTTAACAAACTCAATTGAAATGCTTTCATCATGACTTGGTTGAATTCAGAGTGAGTTTGATTTGAAATGGATGGACTGGATGTTATTTTGGACGGCATGATTTACAATGTCAGGATTCTTGTTAATTTTTTAGGATGATTTATGTAACTGAAGGCTACACTACTGAAGTTCAGGTTGTAGGTTAAATTCCTGTTATATCCTCTAAAAACCCTTAGGTTGAAAAAAAAATTGGAGAACTCCATATAGCATCAATGTCCATAGAGTAGTCAGGGAACAAAACTATTAATGTTCTTATACCTCATCTGGGGAATAAAGAAAGACTTGCAGTTGAATTGTATTTTTCACAGCTTCAAGAGATCACAAAACACTTCCAGTGAAGTACATTTGATATATTTTCACAGTCGTAACCAAGGAAACATGGTAGTCAATTTCTGCATAAAAAGGTCAAATCAAGAGCCAAATGATATTGGCCAAATAGTCTACAATCATGTCCAGTTTACTCTTGTGTGTGTATAAGTGGTTGTGTATGGATGTATCCATGACTTTGATCATTGGCTGAGGATATGCCCAGACTGAAATTCATTGTTCAGGTCCACATATCTAGATAAGACCAACCACTATTGTGTCATCTGCAAACTTGATGACATGGTTTGAGCTGGATTCTGTGACACAGTCCAGCACCAGCAGTGTGAAACGATGTCCAGTGAGTACTGTACACCATTGAATGCCTCTGTGATGTCTGGACAGCCCTGTGCTTGAATGACCAGAAAGCAATTTTGAAGACTTAATGAACACTGCAGCATGTAGCAGATATTGATTTTTTAACAAATCTTAAAATGAGAAACTCGTATGAAGATTGCACTACACATCAACATTTTAAGCCCATTCAAAATGCTTTGAGAGATTTCAATTTATTATGATGTTTTATTGTTCAAGTTATTTCTGATCATGTTTTAAAACTTCTTTCATTATTGAATTTTGTTCCCTTCAATAAATACAGACAAGAAGGGGGCCTTTTAGAATTTGAATCCAGCAAGACTGCAGCTGTTCAAATTAGACAATGTTGAATGAAAGCTTTCATTTATTGCATCTTAACCTTTTTAAAATTCCCAGTGAGTTCAGGGAAAATAAATGATACAGATAGATCTAAAATCTCTGCCTTGTACAGTAATTACATTTCTCTTTTTCTCTTCAGTACTAGATGGAACCATTGTAAGACACTATCACATCTTCCAAAGCAAATCTGGGCAGTTTTACCTGAATGTAGCCAATCAATTTTCCAGTCTGAAAGAACTGGTGGAATACTACAAATTAAATAATCTTCGGCCAGGTCTCCAGTTAACTAGACCTTGTCAGAAAGTAAGTTACATTAAGTAAATTATTTCAAGATTATTAAACTGTCTACAAAGCTAAAGCATGTTTGGAATAAGAAGTCCCAGTCTGACAGTAATTCAGTGTTCGAGACATTGAGACTATAGATACTTCATATTTAACAACACAGTGATAATATTACTGTGCCGGGGACACAAGTAAACCAGTCATTTCTTGAGATCATTGATTCATACTGTCTGATAGTATTATCCTTTATCAGTCAGTATTCTGATGCTTCACGCCAGCAATATCCAATAATGTGGATGAACCGTATTATTGGATATTGCTGGCATGAAGCATCAGAAAATGATTCAGTGAAGCCTGAGGTGACTTAGGATCTGATATACTCAGTATCAAACCATCAATACACATAATTTTCCCCAGCATGCTAGCCTATGAAACCAACTTAATTTCACTTCCATATTCCTTCTGCATTATTAACGCAGCCCGAGCAAACAAAGCACTTAAGCAAACACAGCAGGCATTCTACACATAGCAAAATACAACAATCCACAACATAAGATGGGCTGCGTTATTTACTTGTGGTAGGAATTTTACATTGGAATGCAAGGGAAATATTTCTTGCACAACAACAAAATGAACTAAACTTTTCTTTTTTATATCCAATTACCTATTAACCAAGCTTGGGACCTCATATACTTTAACTTACGCATTAGCTTGCCTTGACACTTTCGAGAATTTTTTGTCGACAATTCCGATTTTAGATTCTCCTTTCTCTCTCTGCACTGTTCCTTTCTAAGCTTGTCACTTAGAACTTATCTACATATACTGCATCAGCCATGATTCTAGCCATTTCATCAGATGTCTGACTATTTGCTATTTTCTCATGTGCTGTAATATTCCATAATTTTAATATTGTACCCCCACTGTCCACCTCAAGGTTGTTTACCTATAAAGCAAACAGTAACCGTAGCACTTACACTCACAGTGATGAAGTGCTTTGAGAGGTTGGTGATGAAACATATCAACTCCTGCCTGAGGAGAGAATTTGGTCAGCTCTAGTTTGCCTACCATCACAACAGGTCAACAGTAGATGCCATTTCACTGGCTCTACACTCAACCCTGGAACATCTGGACAGTGAAGCCGCATTCATCAGGATGTTCTTTATTAACATTCAATACTATCATCCCTTCAAAATTAATCAATAGGCTCCAAGGCCTAGGCAATTGGATACTCGATTTCCTCACTTGCAGACCTCAGTGAGTTTGTATTGGCAACAACATCTCCTCCACAATCTCCATCTGCACAGGTACACCACAGGCTGTGTGCTTAGACACCCTGCTCTACCCACTTTACACTTATGACTGTGAGACCAACCACAGCTCTGATACCATATTTTGCTGATACCACTTGTTGGCCGATTCAAAAGCGGTGACAAATCAGCATATAGGAGGGAGAGTGAAAATTTGGTTGAGTTGTGCCACAACAATTTCTCACTCAATGTCAGCAAGACCAAGGAGCTGATTAAAGGCTACAGGAGGAGGAAACTAAAGGTCCATAAGCCAGTCCTCATCAGGGATGAGAGGTGAAGACTGTCAACAATTTTAACTTCCTTGCTGTTATCATTTCAGAGGATCTTTCCTGGGCCCAACATACAAAGAAAGCATGCTGCGCCTCTACTTTCAGATAAGTTTGCAAAGATTCGGCATGTCATCTAAAACTTTGACAAACTTCCATAGGTGTGCAGTGGAGAGTATACTGACTGGTTGCATCATGCCCTGGTATGAAAACACCAATGCCCTTGAATGGAAAAGCCTACTAAGAGTATTGAATACAACCCAGTCCATCATGAGTAACACCCACTACATCATGAGTACATCTACAGGGAGCATTGTTGCAGGAAGGTAGCATCCTTCATCTAGTACCCCCAACATCAGGCCAATCTCTCTTCTCACTGCGGCCATCAGGAAGGAGGTAGAAGAGCCACAGAATGCATATCACTAGTTCAGGAACAATCAACCATTTAGCTCTTGACCTAGAGGGGATAACTTCACTCATCCCAACAATGAACAGTTCCCACAACCTATGAACCCATGTTCAAGGACTCTTCATCTCATGTTCTCAATATTGTTTTTTTTCTTGTATTTGCACAGTTTGTTGTCTTTTGCATATTGGTTGTTTGTCCATCGAGTCTGTGGTTTTTCATTGATTCTATGGTGTTTATTTGTAAATACTTGCAAGAGAATGAATCTCAGGGTTATATATAGTGACATATGTACTTTGACAATAAACTTACTTTGAAATTTTTGAACTTTGAACCAATGATTTCATGACCAACCATTTGGGGTTCCACTGAATTTCTCTTCTGAACTGAACTGCTGGCTTTTATTTTGTGCTTTTGACATTGGGTCACAGTCAACCAATCTATATTTGCCATTTAAACCAATTGCAAATGAATGATCAAAGATAAGCATACAGCCTAAATTCAAACGGATGCTGCTTTCTCTTCATATTTATGTCATTTATATAGCAGTGTCTGAACAGTGTTCAGTGTTTGAAATTCTGAACAGTAGCAGTGTTTGACATTCTGCAGAATGCCAATGTAGAGAACACTAATCCCATTTAAATTAAATGGTTATGAATATTTTCCAACAACTGAATAAGGTTTGCAGTAAAAAAAAAGTTGCACAGTGGAACTCAGTATGTGTGTACAAAGTTTAGGAAGAGGATGAGTAGAAATGACTTGAATTAGTTCATAAAGGTGTCTAGTAATTGGTATGAAATTAAACATGATACTTGAAGCTTTCTATCTTTTTTAAGTAATTTTCATTTCAGTCTTCTACATATTTTGTATTTTAAAGCAACATCAACCAAATATAAGAGATTTGTCCCATTGGACTGTGGATAACTGGGAGAGGCCCAGGTCAGAATTCACTTTAACAGAAAAGCTGGGTTCGGGACATTTTGGAGAAGTATATGCTGGATATTGGAATGATACTGTTCAAGTCGCCATCAAGACAGTAGAAGTTGGTAAGGATAGATTGGAGATAAGTCGTAAGGGCACCGAAACTACATTAAAGTGGAACACAGGTAGTCTCTGAACCATGATAGTACAGCTCTTCAAACTTCTCTACCATTGCCTCTTTCTGCTAATACATTAATTTACAGATGCTTACCATATCAGAATTGTATAGATCTAGTCACTTAATCAAGATCTGCTTGTACCTGTATTCCACTTACTAAGGGATACTTGGTCTCAACTAGCTTATGAACGGGGGTATATTTCATAATAATTGTACAGATTATCCAGATTTTTACCTTCTAGAATGATAGACATGAATAATTGAATTGCTATCTGTTGAGTTGTTTATGTGATTTTTTAAAATGCCTCTTCAATTTAAAATTTCTCATCCTCTTTAATGTTGGAAAGAAACCATTCTGTTAGAAATACTTTATTTAAATTCAAGAAAAAAATCAATTAAATACCTGTTCATTTTACTGAGAGGGTAATGAATCATGGGCTTATTCAATGCCTTACCTAATGTTGATAGAAATGAACATGATATTTTTTGTAAGTGCAAAACATTACATTTCTTGACTATATATGCCCTTGCAAAATTTAACATTAATTTGAAACATTTTAAAATAACATCTTTTATTTGGCTCATTCATGAAGGATCCACAAAATATATTTTAGAGTGATACTTAAATCTAAGCATAAATATTGAACTTCATCATGAAGTTGAAAAATTGTTCGAGTGCTATTAGATGTAAATAGAAGAGGGCAAAACTTATCTGAAGATTGTGAACAAACTGATATAAGTTAGTACTGAAATCAAGGAGCACAATAGAAGCTACATAGCTATCTAAAGGATTGATATCATCATGATTATTTTAATAATGGGATGTGATATTTTACTGAGGAATAATTTCAAATGTCACCTCAGCAGCTGGGGAATTTTAAATGATTTTAATTAAATGATTTAGAATAAAATGCAGCTGCAATAATGTTGATCAAGGAACTACCTACCTATTATTCTCATAATGGAATATTCCACATAATTTCCATAAAATTATATGCAAATAATAATTCTATGCTGTACTCTTACAATAACTTTGTCATGTCAGTGCAACACCTACTGTAACATGCTTTAAAAACTCTTCGATTCCCCACGCTGATATGTTGCAAAGTCAATGAAATGTAAATCAGCAAGGCTTGCAATAAAAAAAAAATCAGATGTTCAGTATTTACTTCTTGAGGTGTACTGGGGCCCTATTTTGGCTTCTTTGAACCATACAACATCTGTAGGTGCAACTTATTCCAGCCTATGTTACGGTACATAGAAAATATTGAGTTCATAACTTAAGATTTAAAAGGAAATCATTCTATGATTTCATGAACCAACCTTTCCTCATTAATAAATTACTTACTTCCTGTTACACTGCTGCCATTTAGGGCAACAATGAGGGGCCTCCATCTCTGTCTGTCCATACCATCGCACACATATATAGGATTCTTCTTCATTGCTGTTTTCCTAACAATTTTGTTTGACTAGTCAGGATTGTTAGCTCTGAGCTGAACTCCCAAACCTGGTGGACTGGTGGATCACTCTTAATCTTGGCCTCTACCCTTTGACCTGTTTGGCATGGGTAACCATACCAAGAGCCAAAGCATGAAGCCCTGACTCCAGTAAATATAGCTTCCCAGTCATTGAGGCATGCAAGCCTCAAAACCCTATGACAAAGTTGAGGTCCTCTTGGAGGTTCCTCCTTAATAATGCAATAAATATTGACTGAAAATCAGTTGTTCGTATTTTGAAAATCATTTAAATAGATTTAATTACTTGATAGAGTCCATAACTGTTCAATATATCACAACAGCAATTGTGGTTCCATTCTGTCCTACAGTGCTTTCTGGGTGGAGTTTGCATGTTCTCCTTGTAATCACATGTTCCATATTCATCCCACATCCCAAATTCCTACTGGTTAAATTAATTGGCTACTGTAAACCACACCTAACTGAGGTGGCTAGAATGAAAATCAAGAGATATTGATAAGAATAGTTTGAAAGGAAGTAAATGGGGCAAAGGGGTTGATTGATTACGAGCTGGCATAGACAAGAAGGGCTGAGTGGCCTCAATCTCTATTTTATGGAAATATATGAAAAAGGAATTCAATGCAAGTTGAACTTTTCTTGTGCATTGATATTTTGTTCATCATCTAAGGTTAACACAGTCATCAAAGTCTAGACTTCCTATATAGTTCACTGCTTACCAACTTTGAATAGCAGGATTTATTAAAGCTCTTCAGCAACATACAGCATGTGCCCTTTCCATTTATCCATTCATTAGCAATGCCAGTGATATCCAGGTTGTGATCCATCAGATAAGAAGGAAATTAAAGAGAAGACAGACAGGACATCAATTACCCAGAATTTATAAAATATCATTAAATGGCAAAAATGAGAAATTGGAGAACGGACATTAAGAAAGATTAATAATAAAACTATGATCACAATTATGCATTATGTGCATTATATGTGAAATATGCACAGATTTGTGAAGTATTTTTAATAACAGTTAGGTTTGCTATTGCATCCTGAATCCAGAATGCCAAAACATGTGAAAATATATTGTACAAAGAAGCAATTATGCTGTCCCTAGAACAGCAAATTGATATTGTATCCTGTATCCCAACCCTCTCAACTTATTTTCAATGAAGTACAAAATATTTACCAATAATTTGTTGTAAAGAGACCATTTGTATTATTTGTAAGAAAACAAAAGATTTTGCAGGAGTTTTGATCCAGATACCTTCAGAAATATTTAGAAACTAGGTTAAGACTATTATGAGATCTATTTTAATCAATTTAGAAAACATCTTATGATTCTGAAGATATTATACCTTCAAATAGGTTTTATGAAAATGTTAAGAGAAATAGATAGAAAAAAATCAACTATGTTCATGCCAGCCAAAAGTACAATTCAGGTTAATCCCATTTCCTTCCTCTTGAAGCATAGTACTGTAAATAACATTGTACATGGTCACGCAAACCCATTACAATGTCTGTCTGTCTAGCTACCATGTCCGATGTGGACTTTGGTGACCATGGTTTTCCATATAGATCTACCCTTCGTTTTTTGGATGACTTCCACTTCCTCGATGTGTAGCCACCTGTCTATGCTTTTGATGTACATAAGCCAAGGTCTTCCTCTAGGTTTGCTCCCCTTAATCTTTCTAGAGAGTATGAGTTTTTCTAGTTCATCTTTCCGTATGATGTGTCCTAGGAATCTGAGTTGTCTTTCTCTCATTGTCAGTATGAGTGATCAAACTGCTTGGGCTCTTCTGAGAACTTCTTCATTTAATGTGTGTGTGGTCCATGATATTTTTAACATTCTCCTGTAGAACCATAATACAGCTGCTTCTAGTCTCTTTTCCATTGCCAGAGAAATGGTCCAGCATTCACTTCCATAAGTCAGGATAGAATAAATGTAGCACTGCAGTATTCTGTTTTTAGTGTACATGCTCATCTTTCTGTCTGCTAATATGGTTTTCATTTTTTGGAAAGCTTCTTTCACCATTGCTATTCAGTATTTGATGACTGAGTCGCACCTGCCATTACTTGTTATTAGTTACAATACGTACATAAAAACCAAAAAAAAAAATGCTAGTGTCACTCAGAGCTCAGGCAGCATCTCTGGACAGAGAAACAGAGTTACTATTGCAAGTTGAAGACTGTTGTATCAAAAGATCAGTTTATATAATTTTCTGATGAAGTCTTTAACCTGAAGCATTGACTTTCCATGGATGCTGCCTGATCTCCTGTTTCCTTTATTTTTTGCTTTTTTAATTATTATTTTCAGACTCATAGGCTTTTGATTTTCATTTATTATAATATAGCATATTTTCTACCCTAGGTTTAATGAATGCAAAAGATTTCCATACGGAAACACAGATTATGAAGAGGTTGCACCATCCACATCTATTATCCCTGTATGCAGTATGCACGACAGCTGATCCTTTCTACATTGTGACTGAACTAATGAAATATGGCAGTCTGCTAAATTATTTACGAAGTTGAGTTGACATCTTCTTTAAAATGTTTGCCTATAATGTGTTTTGGCTTCTTTCCATTGTTATTGCTGGATGGATGAGTGGCTTTTTTCCTTCAGATGTGCCCTGCAGTATGTAGGAATATGTTCGCAGTGAGCATCCGCAGAGAAGGTGCAGAGCAGGTCACTGCTCACTTAATACCAGCACTGCCACTTTGAAATTCAATAACCTAAACAGCACTTCGTCTTAATGATACAACGCAGAGCATTTACTCTCGCACAGGATGGATCTCCGGTTTAGCCATTTAGAGGAGCTATCAAAAATATACAAGCCATTTGTTGATTAATTTCTTCTGGAAGATGAAATAATTCTGTCATTGCTGTGTTTTTTTAAGCTGAAAGTGTCAACAGAGGACTGATAGAAAATATGAAAGGGCTTCTACTGATTTCCACACTTCCACCAAGCCATTTACACCCAGAAATGGGTGTGTCACTAATGGTTGTAATGCACATGACTGGGAAAAATAGTAAAGCAAAACAAACTATTGACCTAAATAACCTTTCCATCCTACACAGCCCACAACCCTCATTTTTCTTCATCCATAATGTCGATCAAAGAGTCTTCTAACTGTCCCTATTGTATTAGACTCTACCACTACCCCCAGCAGAGTGTTCCAAGTACCCGCCATCCTTTGTGTAAAGTACCTTCCTCTGTCTTCTCCGCTAAACTTTCCTCCACTCACCTTAAATGCATGTCCTCAGGTTTGGCCAATGCCATCCTGGGAAAAGGGTACTGGCTGTCCACTCTTAAACACAATGCTGGAAATTTTGAGCAACACACACAAAATGATGGAGAGGAATAAACAGTCGTTGTTTTGGGCTGAGACCCAAACGTCAACAGTTTATTCCCCTCCAGAGATGCTGCCTGACTTGCAGAGTTCCTCCAGCATTTTGTGTGGGCTGTCGGCTCTGTCTATGCCTCTTGTAATGATATGGATTTCTATCAAGCGCCTCTCATCCTTCATTGCTCCAAAGAGAAAAACCCTAGCTTGCTCAACCTTTCTTCATAAAACATGTCCTCTATTCCAGGTAAATCTCCTATGAACCCTCTCTAAAGCTTCTGTATCCTTCCTCTAATGAGGGAACTAGAACTGAACACAGTAGTCTAAATGCAGTCACTGTTTTACAAATGCTGGATAACCTGAAACGGATTTTCCTTCTGTGGTGTTGAACCACAGGCAGTGAATCCTGAAGGTGAATGGGTGGTATCAGGGGAGCAGCCACGTTACCTTTATGCTGAGGCAGTCCACCTTGACATCTACATTTAAGCTATCATAGCTCCACACAGACTCTAGGCAACTGACATGATCAATGACTTTGGTACTCAACCCTCAAGTGTGTGTGTACCATGCATACTGCGCAAACCATGCTGTCTCAAGAAGCCACCTGGAAAATTTGGCTGTGAAGGTATCAAGACCTGTGGTGGACCCATCATCGTAAAAGAACCATCTTCATAAATATCTGGGGAGCTGCAGCATGAAGAGAAGAAAGAGCAAAGGAGGGGAATGATTTAGAGAGTGCCTTTCTTGTGAGACTGTCCATGAAGAATTCATCCCAGTGAGATATCAGTTCACATGCAGACTTACATCTTATCTTTCATTAACCATCACAGCGCACACATAGACATTATGACCACACAAATCCTCTACTCAATATGACCCTGCAGTTGTAGCCCATCCGTTGGAAGATTGCTAACATTTAGCAGGGGATACAATGAATGAAAGGCAACTTTGAGCAAGTGGGCCCTTAAAGCCCGGCTATGAACTGTAGTGTCGTGACCTGGGTGGAAGTAGAGGAGCAGACAGCAACCTTAGTGGTCTGCACCCTTTGGAGGTAGATTTCCAAAAAAACAGAATGGCGTGGTAATGTAGTGATTAGTGCAATATTCCACAGTGCCAGCTGTAAGATCGGGGTTGGATTCCTGCTATTATCGAAGGAGTATGTAAGTTCTCCCCATCACCGCATGGGTTTCCCCCAACTGCTCTGGTTTCCTCCCACATTCTAAAGACATAGAGGTCGGGTTAGTGAGATGTCGGCCTTCTATCTCAGTGCCAGAAGCTTGGTGACACTTGGTGACCCCTCACTAATCTGACTTGACACAAATTATGCATTTCACTGTATGGTTCAATGTACATGTGACAGATAAAGCCAACCTCTAAAAATGTTCTGCTATCACATAGGATGGGTCGAAAACAGGACTAGTAACCTGTTAGAATGCAGGATTCATCGACTGTCGCATGACACCACAGGCCCCTTGGCACAATATATACCATTCTATGATGGTAGTCCTCTGACCAGTCACAGCTGCAAGCTGGCCTTGCCCGAACGTGATCTGAACTTCGCCTGCAACACACCGAGGTTGGCAGGAAGATACATTTATTGTAATGGGAACTGTGAAGCAGGTCAGAAGATTTTGACTGCAAAGCTTGCAAATGAAGTTGGATGCTAAGCCATTCTGGAAAGGATATTCTCCAGCCTTCAGGAAAAGCCCTAGGATAAGTTGCTGTCAAACTCTTGCATATTCTTGACTTTGTTTTTTGGTCGATTTCCCAAAGCACTAAGCATTTCATTATATACTTCCATTTGAACTTTAATGTCGCCAGCCAAATCTGACTCCTCCACAGCAGAGCATGTGTGCAACCAAAGTCTCCAATGAGCTAACATTTTGCCACATGTTTCAAACTAATTATGCTGGTGTCTCACATTGGACAGAAGGACCTAGCAGCTGTACTTTGTACCATGCTTCAAAAACCAACAGTTTTGACTTCATTCTTAACCGTGTTGTACTCTCAGCACAAGTGACAAATGTCAGTACTCCGCTTTGGTGTCTCTGATGGGTAAAACCAGATGACCATGAAGATGATCTGTAAACAAGGATGTTGAGTGAGTGACTGAATGGGAACAATTAGAGTATGAGAACATTGACAAAAAAAACGAGACCAAAGAATGTAAAAGTTGTGAAAAGCAGAGAAGGAAGACATGACAAGATATTAAGAGGAATAGATGGAGTGGATAGCCAGCGCCTCTTCCCCAGGGCACCACTGCTCAATACGAGAGGACATGGCTTTAAGGTAAGGGGTGGGAAGTTCAAGGGGGATATTAGAGGAAGGTTTTTTACTCAGAGAGTGGTTGGTGCGTGGAATGCACTCTCTGAGTCAGTGGTGGAGGCAGATACACTAGTGAAGTTTAAGAGACTACTAGACAGGTATATGGAGGAATTTAAGGTGCGGGGTTATGTGGGAGGCAGGGTTTGAGGGTCGGTACAACATTTTGGGCTGGAGGGTCTATAATGTGCAGTACAATTCTATGTTCTATGTTCTATGTTCTATGACTGGCAGGTCAGTCTGGGAGACAGAAAGAATGGAACAAAAGAGGGAAAGAAGCAACAAAAGAGCTGAGCCAACAGGTGGATTGCTATTGCAAATCAAAATCAAGTTATGCAAAGTTGTAGAATTCAGTATTAAGTCCAGAAGGAAATAACATATCCAAACAGAAGATGAGGTGCCTCACCGTAACAACGAAAGAGGATAAAGACTGATAGGTCAGAGTAGGAGTGGATGGAAGATTAAACTGCCAGACAACATGGAGTTTAGGGTTGTCACATTTCACTGAGTTCAGGTGTTTTGCAAAGCAGCCACCTAATTTGCACGAGGAATTCTGCAGACGCTGGAAATTCAAGCAACACACATCAAAGTTGCTGGTGACCCTCGAAGGGTCTCGGCCCGAAACATCGACTGTACCTCTTCCTAGAGATGCTGCCTGGCCTGCTGCGTTCATTAGCAACTTTGATGTGTGTCACCTAATTTGCATTTGGTTTCTCCAATGTAAAACAGGTGGTGAATATCTTTTCCCCACAGCAGAGGTATCTCAAGCCAGAGAATATAGGTTTCAGCTGGGAGGTTGAAAGAGAATCTGAGGAAGAAATTTTTCAGCTAGGGAGTGTTTGGAAACTGAACCACATTGCCCGTGGGTGTTGGAAACAAGTCCTCTCACAACATTGAAGAAGTGTCTGAACAAGCACTTGAGATAGCAGAGAAGGTCAGATATCATGTGCTAACAATGAGATTGGAATATATGGTTACTTCAACATGGACGTGGGATCCAAAGTGCCTGTTTCAAAGCAAAGGGCCTGATTTTACATCCTACAGACTCACTCTTAAAGACTCTTTACAGTTCATATTCTCAGTTTTATTTATTTGCATTATTTGCCTTCTTTTGCACATTGGTTATTTGTCAGTCTTTGACGCATAGCTTTTTTTCATAAATTCTATTATATTTCTGTTTTTCCTGTAAATGCCTGTAAGAAAATGGATTTAAAGGTAGTATATGTTAACATATACAGTGTTTACTTTGATAATAAATGTATTATGGACTTTGATCTGTATGACTTTAAGAAAAAGTCTAAGTGCTTATGGCAAAACTCAATTTTTATGTTCTCTCAGGCAAAAAAGGATCCTATTTAAACTTGGAACATTTACTTGACATGATAATGCAAGTAGCAGAGGGGATGTTATACCTTGAATCACAAAATTTTATTCATCGTGATTTGGCTGCAAGAAACATTCTGGTTGGAGATAATCACATTTGCAAGATTGCTGATTTTGGATTAGCCAGATTTATGAAGGTAATGTTGCTTTTCTTTCATATCATAGATTTTAATGTGAGAAAGAGGACATTAGATTTATCGATCACCCCTGGATGGAATACAGTGAACAGGTGGTGACATTAGAAATGACTCAAAATGCAATTATACTTAACTAAAATTATGAATACAAACTCAAAGGTCATTGCTGATAGATGTTACAATTACAGATTACACCGGGAATATTAGCCATTTTGCTAGAATGAATTCATACAACTTTTAGAAATTATCACTCCATCACAAGTTAGTTATAGATGAGGAAAACCATTCATCTATCCCAAAATAACTTAAAACCCACAATTTCTGCTTCTAGTGATCTTAACCTGGTTCATTCTGCGTGTATGTTATTGTTAGTCTGAAGAAATAATTCCTGGTGTCAGTGCTAAAATTGCCCTCAACCAGTTTGAATTTTTGTCCTTTATGTTTAATTTTATTGTTATTATGGATTAGCTTTTCATTTTCTTTAAATATTTTACGTAGTTTCGAAAGACCAACTTTCCAACTCTGAATAGCTGATGTTCAAAATTGAACTTTTTTTCTGAACTCTCCAGAGAGATCAATCTTTATCAAAAGGACTGTGACTCCATCACTCAAGAGTGAGATTCAAAGTGTTTTTTGCAGTTTGAAGGCCCAGGTGATATGCAGATTGGACAAGGGAATCATGATAGGGTAGAAGATCAGCCTACAGCAGTTTGAATGTCAAAGCAGGCTCAAAATCTCCTATTTTTTTATGTCACTGTTGTTCTTTCTGGGCTCTGATAGTTTCCTACCCGCCTTCATCTCATTAAAATGATTTGTTTTCTAGTTCATTAATCAATCTTGTTGATCTATCTATTTGTTCCAACAACTTCTTTATTATGAACATATCTTTAATGACTTATGATGATAATATTTTTGATCAGCATTAGGTAGCCTGTCATTCATTGAGAGGATACAGTTTTAAGGTGCTCGGTAGTAAGTACAGAGGAGATGTCAGGGGTAAGTTTTTAACACAAAGGGTGGTGAGTGCATGGAATGGGCTGCCAGCAACGGTGATGGAGGCAGATATGTAAGGTCTTTTAAGGGACTCCTGGATAGGTAAATGGAGCTTAAAAAATAGAGGGCTATGGATAACCCCAAGTAATTTCTAAAGTAAGTACATGTTTGGCAAAGCATTGTGGGCAGAAGAGCCTGTATTGTGCTGCATGTTTTCGATGTTTCTGTGTTTCTATTTATATCCTGAGTGTACTGCATCAATTTTCTTTCACAATGAATATAAGGATACACTCACTCACAAAATCTGTCTATGACTTTGAGACAATCTTCATTTATAGCTTTTGAAAGCGGCTATGTTTTGTTACACCATTGATCGCCAAAAGAACACCCATCACAGACTTATCTTCATCAAAGAAGATCATTCTGGGAAATGGGAGGCAACAAAACCCATACCTGCCTTTTTATGACACAAGTGGTGAATTAGGACCTGAAAACATCATTTTTGTTAAAGTTATGATGTCTGTATTGTTCTTGTCTTTTTTCCCATGGCCTACTCTATTGCATTAGGAAGAGTCTGAAACCATTTGTTGTAAGCCTATGTAGTTCCCTACATCTTAATCACCCTGTATCATTTTCTCCACTTGGACTTGGTCTCCAAGACCTCGTCTTGAATTATAGTACAATGTAAATCCTGATCAATCACACTGAAGATTTATTGTAGTACTTATTCGTCACAGTTATTTTTTTTATTTTTTATTAATCTTTTTATTGATTTAAAAGGAACATAAATACAAACAAGAGGAGAATTATCTCAAATATATATATCAATAACAATACAAACAGAGATTGAAATAGACATTATCAAAATCATACATAGTGTTAAGCTAGTATATAATATATAATAAAAAAGAAAACAGCAATTCTCCTCTTACCAGTTCATGAAGAGGAAAGAAAAAACTTTGAATTTTAAATGAAGAAAAAAAAACCATTACACTATATATTAAAAAAGGAAAAAAGGGACTGGGCGGTCTATTCTGAGGATACGACCAAAAAAAAAGAAAGGCTTTCTGATCAAATCTAGAACTTTGAAAAAAAGAGTAATAAATCAAATTAAATGAAAATATTGAATAAAAGGTTGCCAGATTTGCTCAAATTTAAAGGATGTATCTAATGTCCGACTTCTTATTTTCTCTAAATTTAAACAGGACATGATGGAGGAGAGCCAATAAAAGAGCGTAGGTGGATTAGAATCCTTCCACTTCAGTAAAATGGCTCTCTTAGCCAATAAAGTTGAAAAGGCTATCATACATTGAGCAGAAACAGGAATATTTCCTGGTTTCGATGGGGTAATCCCAAATATTGCCATAAGAAAATTAGGTTGTAGGTCCAGATCCAAGACTTTTGATAATGTTTTAAAACATCTCTCCAAAAATTGTTCAGCTTTATACAAGACCAAAACATATGAGTTAAAGTGGCCACCTCACTATTACATCTGTCACAAATAGAATTGATGTTGGAAAAAATACGTTGTGGCGGCTCGTCCAGGCGGCAAGCGAACCGGCTCCATCAGTCGCGGGCGAGTCTGCAGCCAGCAGCAACCGAGAGGGCTCTGAGTGCGGGGCAGACCTCGGCCTGGAAGCCGACATCACTTCCGCCCCGCAAAGAGCGGGGGTTGCTGGGAGTGGGTTACTTAAGGACGCGCCGATTCAAACAGTAAACAGTTCAACCCGACCCTGCTCGAGTCAGTGTGTTGTTTTCACTTGTAGCGTATCAGTGTGACTACATCGGTGACCCCGACGGTCCAACAGCATTTGGACACAACGTTGAACGACTCGGCTCTGCAGAATGCAGTTTCCCTTAAACTGCCAAACTTCTAGACCACCCAACCTCTGGTCTAGTTTGAGCAAGCGGAGGCCCAGTTCCAGATCAGGCAAATTGTCTCAGACGCCACCAGGTATTACTACGTGGTGGGCATCCTCGACCAGGAGACAGCGGGCCGCGTTATCGACTTTCTGCATCAGCCCCTGGCAACAGACAGGTACAAGGCACTCAAGGCCCTGTTAATCCACACATTTGGCCTCTCCCGCCACAAACGGGCTGCGCAGTTACTGCATATGGACGGCCTGGGCGACCGCGCGCCATCAGCCCTGATGAGCGACATGTGAGCACTGGCAGACAGCCATAAGCCTTGCCTGCTTTTTGAACAGATCTTCTTGGGGCAAATGCCAGAAGACATCCGCCTCCTGCTAGCAGATGAAGACTTCAGAGACCCGCGCAGGGTGGTTGCCCGCACGGACGTGCTTTGATGCACCAAACAAAATGGCAGAACCACCTTTGAAATTAGTGATGTGGCACAGCCGCAAGTCCAGCCCTCCCGCACCCCAGCAGCGGAGCAAGTAACACCCACACCAAGGGACGGCACCACTTCTGAGTCTTGGTGTTTTTATCATCAAAGGTGGGGTTCCGGGGCCCGCTGCTGCCGACCGCCATGCTTGTTCCAGGGAAACGCCAGGACCAGCTGTCGCTGATGGCTACGGTGGCTGGTCACCATGGTAGGTTCCTCTACGTTTGGGACAAGCACTCGGGGTGCAGATTCCTGGTGGACACGGGGGCGGAAATCAGTGTCCTACCCCCCTATAGCCACGATACCCAAACTAGAAGAACAGGACCGGAACTTACGGCAGCCAACAGCAGCACCATCCACACCTACAGCACAAGAACCATCCCCTTGCAGTTCGGTTCCAGCCGCATTACGTGGACATTTACGCTGGCCGCAGTATAACAGCCATTGCTAGGTGCGGACTTCCTCCGCGCCCACTGCCTGTTCGTGATTTGAAGGGACGATGATTGGTCGATGTGAAGACGTTCCAGACTTTCTCCCTCGGTGAGGCCAGGTTACCGCCCCTGCACCTGGACTACGTCACTTATTCCAACAATGAGTTCGCCAGAGTGTTATCGGAGTTCCCATCTATCATTATGCCGCAGTTTTCCTCAGCAGACCCCAGGCACGGCGTGATGCACCACATCCCCACACAGGGACCTCCGCTTCATACCCCGGCCCCGCAGGCTACCGCCCAACAAGCTCTGTCTCGCGAAAGAGGAATTCAAGAAGATGGAGGAGCTGGGGATTGTGTGGCGTTCTGACAGCCCGTGGGCCTCCCCACTCCATATGGTGCCCAAGTCCGCAGGAGGGTGGAGACCGTGCGGCAACTATAGGAGGCTGAACGACGCCACCACGTCCGATCGCTATCCGGTACCACACATCCAGGACTTTACGGCCAACCTGCACAGGACGCACATCTCTTCAAAGATTAACCTGGTCCAAGGGTATCATCAGATCCCAGTCCACCCAGACGATGTACCCAAGATGGCCCTCATTACCCCCTTTGGCCTGTTCGAGTTCCTCAGCATGCCGCCCGGGCTCAAAAACACGGCGCAGACTTTCCAGCGCCTGTTAGACGCAGTAGTGCGAGATCTGGACTTTCTGTTCATCTACCTGGACTTCATACTTATTGCCAGCTGCTCCCGCCAGGAACATCTAGCACATTTACGCCTGTTCTGCTGCTACCTAAGCGACTACGGCCTGGCTATCAACCCCGCCAAGTGCCAGTTCGGCCTACCCGCCATCGAGCTCAGGACACCGGATCAACCGCCATGGAGCTGTTCCCCTGCCGGCAAAAGTTGAAGCCATCCGCCAATTCGCCAGACCCAGCACTGTTAAAGGCCTGCAGGAATTTGTTGGGATGGTTAACTTTTACACCATTTCCTGCCGTCAGCGGCCTGGATCATGCGGCCCCTTTTCGGCTTGATGTCCGGCAAGATCAAAGAGGTCACCTGGACAGAGGAGGTGATGGCGGCTTCTGAACAAGCCAAGAACATACTAGCTAACGCCATGCTCCTGGTCCACCCCCGGGTCGACATCCCCACTGCCCTCACTGTGGATGCCTCTGACATAGCAGTTGGCGGGGTGCTCGAGCAGCTCATCGAAGCTGCTCGCTTTTTTCAGCTGGCACCTACGACCCCCGGAACTTAAGTCCAGTGCTTTCGACAGGGAGCTGCTGGCCCTGTACCTTGCCATCCAGCACTTCAGGAACTTCCTGGAAGGGAGGGGGTTCACGGTCTTCACAGACCACAAGCCCCTCACTTTCGCATTTGCCAAAGTGTCGGACCCATGGTCGGGCCGCCATCAACGCCACCTGTCGTACATCTCGGAGTTTACCACCACGATTAAGCACATCTCCGGGAAGAACAACGTGGTAGCCGACGCGCTGTCACACACCTCCGTCCAATCAGTGCACTCTCTGTCTCCGGGAGTGGATTATGCGGTGTTAGCTGAGGCACAACGGCTGGATGGAGAGATGCCGGCGTACTGAACTGCAGTCTCAGGACTCCGCCTCGAAGACATACCCATTGGGCCCGAAGGTAATGAGCTCCTTTGCGATGTATCCACCAGGCAACCTTAGCCCATTGTCCGGACCGCTTGGAGGCGCCGCGTTTTTGACGCTTTGCACGGTTTAGCCCACCCTTCCATCCGGGCGACTGTCCAGCTGATCGCAGACAGGTTTGTGTGGCACGGCCTACACAAGCAGGTCGGGCACTGGGCCAGGACATGCACGCACTGTCAAACCTCCAAAATCCAGAGGCACATGAGGGCCCCACTGCAACCCTTCCAGTCGACACATAGGCGGTTCGAACATCTCCACGTGGACATCGTCGGCCCACTGCCGGTTTCGAGAGGAGCGAGATACCTGTTCACCATGGTGGACAGGTTCACGAGGTGGCTGGAAGCTATCTCACTCGCTGACACGGCCACGGAGACATGCGCCAGAGCCCTGATTGCCACCTGGGACTCCCAGCCCACGTCATTTCAGACAGGGGTGCGCAGTTCACATCGGCCTGGTGGTCTGCACTGGCACAACGCCTCGGAACCCAGCTCCACCGAATGACTGCTTACCACCCGCAGTCCAATGGCCTGGTGGAACGTTTCCACAGGCACTTGAAGTCTGCCCTGATGGCACGCCTCCAAGGGCCAGACTGGGTTGACGAACTCCCCTGGGTGCTGCTTGGCATCCGCACGGCACCCAAGGAGGACCTGGATGCATCCTCGGCCGAACTTGTTTATGGTGCCCTGCTCACAGTTCCCAGTGAGTTTGTGCCAGCACCTCGTGGCCAGAAGGACACACCTATGGCAGTCCTAACTAAACTCCGGGAGCAGCTTGGAACACTTTCCCCAGTCCCGACATCCCATCACAGAACAACACCCTCTTTCGTACCCAAGGACTTACAACAGAGCAAGTATGTTTTTGTTCGCTGAGACACGCACAGACCACCCCTGCAGTGACCATACGAAGGACCCTACAAGGTGGTGCACGATAATGGGACGACCTGCGTTCTCAACATTGGCGTTCATGAAGAGACTTTTACCATTGACCATCTCAAACTGGCGCATCTAGACCTTGAAAGCCCGGTTGCGGTGCCACCCCCACGACGATGAGGCCGGCTACCTAAAAGAACTGACAGTGTGCAGGCTGCACCTCCTAACGCCGGTTCTGGGGCTGGGGGGGGCGGTCATGTGGCGGCTCGCCCACGCGGCAAGCGAACCGGCTCCAGCAATCGCAGGCGAGTCTGCAGCCAGCGGAAACCGAGAGGGCTCTGAGTGCGGGGCAGACCTCAGCCCGGAAGTCGATGTCACTTCCGCCCCGCAAAGACCGGAGGATGCTGGGAGCGGGCACTTAAGCGCGCGCGGATTTAAACAGTAAACAGTTCAATCAGACCCTGCTTGACTCAGTGTGTTGCTTTCACTCGTTGCATATCAGCACAACTACAACGTGCTAGTTTATCCTTTGACATATGGGCCCAATGCATTACCTTGAACTGTAATAAGGAATGACGGGCACAAATAGATGAGTTATTAACCAAATGAAGAATTTTACTCCATTGATTATCTGAAAATGAACTTCCAATTCACAAGCACATTTAATTTTATTGTTAGATATCATTCGTAAATTCAATATACGTTTATAAATTATAGCCATCAACCCTTTTTGAAGTGTCACAGTTATTTTGAATACCTAACATTTTCTATTTGCTTTCAAGTCACCTCATTGCTTTTGTAGGTTCTTGTGCATTTGTCTTTGAGTGTAAGCTCTTTATTTAACCTTATTGATTCCAGGTGCCTGATAATTATTGCGACGTACAGCCATGCAAGAAGTTCACAGAAAATACAATTCCCAGCCTCTGTCTTAATTGATACTCTTTTCGTTTAGATCTATTCTGGTTTGTTCTTCTCTGGTTTTGCTCAAATATTTTCAGAATCAGAACCAGGTTTAATGTCACAAACATATGTCATGAAATTTGTTGATTTGTGGCATAAAAATTTGTATAAGGTACGAAAAATAGATAGATAGATAGGTATGAGGAAGTATGCAGATGCTGGAAATCCAAAGCAACACACATAAAATGCTGGAGGCAGCATCTGTGGAAAAAGATAGATAGGTAGATAGATAAATGCTAATCATGCGGGTCAGGGGAAAGGGCAGGCAGAGCAGGGTTCCCCTGTGGCCATTCCCCTCAACAACAAGTATACCGCATTGGATACCGTTGGGGGGGATGACTTACCTGGGACAAGCTGCCGTAGCCAGATCTCTGGCACTGAGTCTGCCTTGCAGTGCAGAAGTGAGGAGGGAAAATGAGGAGAGCGGTAGTGATAGGGGACTCGATAGTTAGAGGTGCAGATAGGAGGTTCTGTGGTCGTGACAGAGAATCCAGGATGGTTTGTTGCCTCCCAGATGCCAGGGTCAAGGATGTCTCTGATTGATTGCATGACATTCTGAAGTGGGAGGGTGATCAGCCAGATGTCGTGGTGCACATCGGTACCAATGACATAGCAAGGAAGAGTGAGGAGGTCCTGGAGAGTGAGTATAGAGAGCTTGGTAGGAAGTTGAAAAGCAGGACCTCGAGGGTGGTAATCTCAGGATTGCTACCTGTGCTACGTGCCAGTGAGGGTAGGAATAGGATGCTCTGGAGGATGAACAAGTGGCTGAGGAACTGGTGTAGGGGGCAGGGTTTCAGATTTCAGGATAATTGGGACCTCTTCTGGGGCAGGTGAGACCTGTACAAGAGAGACAGGTTACACTTGAACTACAGGGGGACCAATATCCTTTCAGGGAGGTTTGTTAGTGCTATTGGGGAGGCTTTAAACTAGATTTGCAGGGGGATGGAAACCAGAGTGCCAGAGCTGGCAGTGTGGCTGGGGTGAAAATAAATTATGTTAAAAGTTCAGGCAAATCCGCTAATAGAAAGGTTGTGAGTGGTGGTAAAAATCTTCTGAGGTGTATATATTTCAATGCTAGGAGTATTGTGGGGAAGGCGGATGAGTTGAGGGCGTGGATTGACACGTGGAATTCTGACGTTATAGCAATTAGTGAAACTTGGCTACAGGAGGGGCAAGACTGACAGCTTAATATTCCAGGGTTCCGATGTTTCAGATGTGATCGAGGCAGAGGAATGAAAGGTCGGGGAGTAGCATTGCTTGTTAGGGAAAATATTACAGCAGTGCTCAGGCAGGACAGGTTAGAGGGCTTGTCTCCTGAGTCCTTATGGGTGGAGCTGAGAAACAGGAAAGGTATGGCCACATTAGTGGGATTGTATTACAGACCACCCAATAGTCAACGAGAATTGGAAGAGCAAATCTGCAGAGTGATAGCAGGCAACTGCAGGAAACATAAAGTTGTGGTGGTAGGGGATTTTAATTTTCCATATATTGATTGGGACTCCCATACTGTTAGGGGTCTAGATGGTTTAGAGTTTGTAAAATGTGTTCAGGAAAGTTTTCTAAATCAATATATAGAGGGACCAACTAGAGGGGATGCAATATTGGATCTCCTGTTAGGAAACGAGTTAGGACAAGTGACAGAAGTCTGTGTAGGGGAGCACTTTGGTTCCAATGATCATAACACCATTAGTTTCAACTTGATCATGGACAAGGATAGATCTGGTCCTAGGGTTGAGGTTCTTAACTGGAAGAAGGTCAAATTTGAAGAAATGAGAAAGGATCTAAAAAGCATGGATTGGGATAGGTTGTTCTCTGGCAAGGATGTGATCGGTAGGTGGGAAGCCTTCAAAGGAGAAATTTTGAGAGTGCAGAATTTGTATGTTCCTGTCAGGATTAAAGGCAAAGTGAATAGGAATAAGGAACCTTGGTTCTCAAGGGATACTGCAACTCTGATGAAGAAGAAGAGGGAGTTGTATGACACGTATAGGAAGCAGGGAGTAAATAAGGTGCTTGAGGAGTATAAGAAGTGCAAGAAAATACTTAAGAAAGAAATCAGGAGGGCTAAAAGAAGACATGAGGTTGCCTTGGCAGTCAAAGTGAAGGATAATCCAAAGAGCTTTTACAGGTATATTAAGAGCAAAAGGATTGAAAGGGATAAAATTGTTCCTCTTGAAGATCAGAGTGGTCGGCTATGTGCGGAACCAAAGGAAATGGGGGAGATCTTAAATAGGTTTTTTGCGTCTGTATTTACTAAGGAAATTGGCATGAAGTCTATGGAATTAAGGGAAACAAGTAGTGAGATCATGGAAACTGTACAGATCGAAAAGGAGGAGGTCCTTGCTGTCTTGAGGAAAATTAAAGTGGATAAATCCCAGGGACCTGACAGGGTGTTCCCTTGGACCTTGAAGGAGACTAGTGTTGAAATTGCAGGGGCCCTGGCAGAAATATTTAAAATGTCGCTGTCTACAGGTGAGGTGCCGGAGGATTGGAGAGTGGCTTGTGTTGTTCCATTGTTTAAAAAAGGATCGAAAAGTAATCCGGGAAATTATAGGCCAGTAAGTTTAACGTCGGTAGTAGGTAAGTTTTTGGAGGGAGTACTAAGAGACAGAATCTACAAGCATTTGGATAGACAGGGACTTATTAGGGAGAGTCAACATGGCTTTGTGCGTGGTAGGTCATGTTTGACCAATCTATTGGAATTTTTCGAGGAGGTTACCAGGAAAGTGGATGAAGGGAAGGCAGTGGATATTGTCTACATGGACTTCAGTAAGGCCTTTGACAAGGTACCGCATGGGAGGTTAGTTAGGAAAATTCAGTCACTAGGTATACATGGAGAGGTGGTAAATTGTATTAGACATTGGCTCAATGGAAGAAGCCAAAGAGTGGTAGTAGAGAATTGCTTCTCCGAGTGGAGGCCTGTGACTAGTGGTGTGCCACAGGGATCAGTGCTGGGTCCATTGTTATTTGTCATCTATATCAATGATCTGGATGATAATGTGGTAAATTGGATCATCAAGTTTGCTGATGATACAAAGATTGGAGGTGTAGTAGACAGTGAGCAAGGTTTTCAGAGCCTGCAGAGGGACTTGGACCAGCTGGAAAAATGGGCTGAAAAATGGCAGATGGAGTTTAATACAGACAAGTGTAAGGTATTGCACGTTGGAAGGACAAACCAAGGTAGAACATACAGGGTTAATGGTAAGGCACTGAGGAGTGCAGTGGAACAGCGGGATCTGGGAATACAATACAAAATTCCCTAAAAGTGGTGTCACAGGTAGGTAGGGTCGTAAAGAGAGCTTTTGGTACATTGGCCTTTATTAATCAAAGTATTGAGTATAAGAGCTGGAATGTTATGATGAGGTTGTATAAGGCATTGGTGAAGCCGAATCTGGAGTATTGTGTTCAGTTTTAGACACCAAATTACAGGAAGGATATAAATAAGGTTGAAAGAGTGCAGAGAAGGTTTACAACGATGTTGCCGGGACTTGAGAAACTCAGTTACAGAGAAAGGTTGAATAAGTTAGGACTTTATTCCCTGGAGCGTAGAAGAATGAGGGGAGATTTGATAGAGGCATATAAAATTATGATGGGTATAGATAGAATGAATGCAAGCAGACTTTTTCCACTGAGGCAAGGGGAGAAAAATACCAGAGGACATGTGTTAAGGGTGAGGGGGGAAAAGTTTAAAGGGAACATTAGGGGGGGCTTCTTCACACAGAGAGTGGTGGGAGTATGGAATGAGCTGCCAGACGAGGTGGTAAATGCGGGTTCTTTTGTAACATTTAAGAATAAATTGGACAGATACATGGATGGGAGGTGTATGGAGGGATATGGTCCGTGTGCAGGTCAGTGGGACTAGGCAGAAAATGGTTCGGCACAGCCACGAAGGGCCAAAAGGCCTGTTTCTGTGCTGTAGTTTCTATGGTTCTATGGTTTCTAATTATTATCGTGTTGTAAAGGTATTTATGTACATATGTCCATTTTACTTCATATCTGTACTTCCAACTTCAGTATTCCTAATCATATTATGCTTCTCCAAATGTTCATAAATCCTGCCTCTCAGGAACTTCTCCATCAACTTATCAACCACTGAGGTGAGACTCACTGGTCTATAATTTCCTGGGCTATCTCTACTCCCTTTCTTCAATAAAGGAAGAACATCCACAACCCTCCAATCCTCCAGAACCTCTTCCATCCCCATTGATGATGCAAAGATCATTGCCAGAGGCTCAGCCATCTCCTCCCTTGCCTCCCACAGTAGCCTGGGGTACATCTCATCCGGTCACCGTGACTTATCCAACTTGATGCTTTCCAAAAGCTACAGCCTTCTGTGCTGTAGTTTCTATGGTTTCTATTCCATGTGCAGATCAGTGGGACTAGGCAGAAAATGGTTCGGCACAGCCAAGAAGGGCCAAAAGGCCTGTTTCTGTGCTGTAGTTTCTATGGTTCTATGGTTCTATGAAAGAGGAATAGCAAGGTAGTAATCTGATAGCAGAGGGGAAGAAGCTGTTCCTAAAACTTTAACTTTTCATATGACCGATGATCCTTTTTTAGTTTGAATATATTTTCAATATGAATTGCTATTTCGTTTATTTTTGTTTTTACATTACACTGTATCTGTGATTTAGAGATCCTTGGAGTACTAACTGAGGAATAGACTGAATCTTATTTCTTCTAAAGAATGTCATAAGGCTTAAAGGGAAGTTAATTTATTTAACCCTGCATTGATTCATGGAATGGATAACTTTGTTAACTGCCTTAATCTAGTGCCCTAAAAACCTTTTGAAGAATCTGGAAAATAAGGATCATATTAAACTGAAATAATAATTCAGATCAAATAAGCTGAATTTGAATATCCAACATTTCCATCTCAGGGGTCAGTGGATCCCTCCTGAGAAAGAAATGGCTGATTTCTCTCCATATATCCTGGTTAATGCCTTCACCACTAAATCCTTAGACAGCTTTTGACTGCTGAATTCGAGTGATCTGGTTTGAGCAGTGTTGAGCATTTTCTTCATGTGCATCTGCAGGTTACCAAGGGAATGCACAGTAAGAACAAGACCTAGACTATGACATCAGCTGATGGGTTGCAAATATCATTTGTGCCATAAAAGTGGCAAGCAATAAGCATCTTCAAAATGTGAGAGATGAATCTCCTACCCACCAATGCTATTACTGGTGCCAAGTCCTCCCAATCATCAGTATCCTGGAGATCATCATTCTCAATTGAAAACTCATTGGAAATTCAACTGGATCAGATTAAAAAAAAAAGTTATCAGTGGATGAGTATCCAGCAGTGAATAATTTGTCTCCTGATGTCCTAAAGCCTTTTCACTATCGACAGTGCACAAGTCAGGAGAGTGGGGGAATCTTCTCCACTTACCTGGATGGACGAGTTTGGCTCAAATAATTCTCCAGAATGTCAAAACCAAAATCAGCTGCTGATTGACACCTCATACACCACACTGAATATCCATTCCCTACACACAGTAACTGTAATCCTCTGACCCCTGAGATGGAAATGTTGGATATTCAAATTCAGCTTATTTGATCTGAATTATTATTTCAGTTTAATATGATCCTTATTTTCCAGATTCTTCAAAAGGTTTTTAGGGCTCTAGATTAAGGCAGTTAACAAAGTTATCCATTCCATAAATCAATGCAGGGTTAAATAAATTAACTTCCCTTTAATTGCTGTTGTATGTCATCAACAAATTGCACTGAAATTATCACGCACGTGACAGCACCTTACAACATGACCTCTACTACCAGGAAGGATAAGGGTGGCAGGTACATAGTTACACATCATCTTGACTTGGAATCATATAGAAGTCTAAAGCCTAGAACTCAAAAATGCATCATCTTCATCAGACCGACTGCAAATGTTCAAGAAGGTGAATCACCATCACCTTCTCAATGGTAATTAAATACTGGCTTTGTCAGGGACATCCAGACCTTTGACATCCTTTACCAGTGACCTGCAGACCTTTAAAAATAGTAAATCTTTTGGCCAATTTGTGCTTTAAATTCGGATTTGTATCATACATCACATAAGAAAAAGATGTCATCAAAGTCCTTCCTTTTTGCATCAATGCACCATAGATTAACCTTTATTCTTCAAAGCTGTTTCTTTTAGTGTAAAATCATGCAACAAAGAACTAACTCCATTGAGCATAGATGAACAAAGATGCCAGAATGTTGTCTCGAATTAGTGGTAGGACTAATGATACTTGTGATATTTATAAGTAAAATCATACAGTAAACTCAAGAAAGGTGTAGATGCACTATTGTATTTGAATATCTAGACCTAGCTAGTTAAGTTGTTTGACTTCATTGCATTGCCTAATACTGTGTACTTAAAATGCCAGTGGATTGCTTCTCAGCATTGAGAAGTCAGCTATTCTCCCTTCACCCACCGCTGCACATAAAGTTCTGTCCAGCCTTTAATGGTCTTTTCTTATTTTTCAAATTGAATCCCCTTCCATTTCAGTCTCTCATTCTCAGTATAATGTACATCACTCTGATGATTCAGCTGAGTGTATGAGTGGTTAATCAAAACATAATTGCATCTATCAAGAAGCAGTGAGCCTCTTGCTTCATGAGATTCCCCCAGGCAAGCACCTCACGTTGCTAGTTAATTCTGGAATGCTATAATACAATTGATTATTTAAAGCATTAGTGTGACTAGTGTTTCACATTTAGATCCTTAAGGCTTTCTGCAGTATTGCTTCTGAATGTTCCCTGATGATCTCTTGCCTCTTCATTCTGTTCCTCCCTTAGCCTGATGATCTGAGTATCTTCCCCAGGTACGTGGCTGAGATCAAGGCAATCATAGACAACAAAATTGTCACCGACTGGGGCAACCACCAGTGCAGTGAAAATGGGAGTTGAGGTTTCTTCAGTTCAGGCTAAGCTGCAAGCTGTTGAAAGCACCTGCAGTCATTAATTCCCAAATTCAAAACCAACCTATCAATGATTGCACATTCCCACAACCTTAGAAGACAAAACAAACCATAAAAACAAATTTCATGGCTTTCAGATGAATTGAGTGTATGCGAATTTGCAATGTACACGGCGGATTAGCAGAGGCCTAGCTGGTAGAGCCGTTGCCTCATAGCTTCAATCCAGAGCCAGAGTAACGTGCACAAAGTACTGGAGGAATTCAGCAGGACACAGCATCTATGGAGAGGAATAAACAGTCAACGTTTCGGGCTGAGACCCTTCATCAGGACTGAGAAACCAACCCTCCCTCTGACGCCAGCTTTAATCCTTGCCATGTCATTACCATCCCCTCTTCCGAGGCAGAATATTCTGTCCTCAGCAAGGGCCTTACCTTTATCCCCCTGTGCCGCACCTCAGTGAGTTCCACACCCGCTACGACGTCGAGTTCTTCTTCCATTGTCTCTATCTCTGAGCCTACACCTTTGGCAAAGATTCCCCACTTTGCACTGATGACCGCTTCTCCTGTCTTCAACCCTCCTCCTCTTCTTGGAAACCCTGCTCTGGTCTTTTGCTCACTCTTTATTTTTTCATCTTTAACAGCCAACGAGACATCGAATGTCTCATCTTCTGCATTCCTCTCTCCTATTCAAACCTTACGCCCTCTATGCATACTGCCATTGACTCACTTTACACCAATCCCAAACTCGCAGGGAGTGGGTGTGATGTTGCAGTCTGGCGGGCTGACCTCTACCGTGCTCAGGCCAGGCAGCAACTCTCAGACACCTCCTCTTACTTATCTCTTGAAAAATGCCCCTTTCAGGAGCATCAGATGATTGTCTCCCACATCGACACCAACCTCATGATCTCTGGAGATCTCCCCAGCATTATCTTCGACCTCGTGGTTCCCTTACCTTGCATTGGTTGTTTCTACCTCCTGCCCAAGATCAACAAATCTGACTGTCTGAGTAGGCCCATTGTGTCTGCTACCTCCTGCCCCACTGAACTTTATTATTTAAGCAGTTTTGATCAACGATCTCGATTTGAAGCGTCAACTGCATGCTCCTCTCCATAGACCAGGGGCTCCCAGCCTGGTGTCCACAGACCCTTCGGTTAATGGCCTAGTAAAGGTTGGGAGCCGCTGCCATAGACACTTGGACCTGCTGAGTTCTTCCATCATTTTGTGAGTGTTGCTCTGGATTTCCAGCATTTGCAGAATTTCTTGTGCTCAATCCTGACCCAGGTGTGGCTCCTCGCAACCCAAGTGATTGGCTCATTGGCCACTGCTAAATGCCATTTCAGATGGGTGTTGATGGAAGTAATGTTAATGGTAGCTTGGACTCAGTGGGTCAAATGACTTGTTACGTGGCTACATCACTCATATTTCTCTCGGATTTTCTTACAATTGTTCTGAGAGCTGCTCATTTATCCTCACACCCATTTTTGTCATTTTTTGAAATTTTGTTTTAGAGACCATGAAAACAGTAAGTTTAAAATAAGGTGCGGACTTAAGTAATTTCCACTCAGTTATAAAGCATGCTGTAACATCTAGGATACTCAATGTACACACCATGGAAAAGGTACTAATGTCAAAGGAAAGCAGATGCTCTCTTTATTGCAACCAGCAAAGTGAGAATAAACTGCTAACAGTCAGAGCAATTAGCACCTAAAATGCTCTTTTTTCAAAAATATACTCCCACTGTGATCTAATGCATGCATGGATGTGTGCTGAGCCAAAAACAAAGAGATGCAAATTCACACCCATGATATGAGTTCCTAAATTCTGGTATCAGCTCATCAGGGGAGATGTATTTGATGCTCTCAGTTTTCTCTGTTAAAGAAGGAAAACTGAGCTGCTCACCCAGACAATCAGAAAGCAGCATTAATAGAAGTAGGTATGGGATTGTTCACTTGATAATTATCCAAGTCCATGAGACCATAAAACCATAAGACATAGGAACAGAATTAAGCCATTCAGCCCATCGAGTCTGCTCCGCCATTCCATCGAGGCCGGTCCCAGGTCCCACTCAACCCCATACACCTGCTTTCTCACCATATCCTTTGATGCCCTGACTGATTAAAAAATGATAAACTTAGACCTTAAATATACACACGGACTTGGCCTCGACCACAGTCTGTGACAGAGCATTCCACAGATATGCTGCTCTCGGGCTAAAACAATTCCTCCTTACCTCTGTTCTAAAGGGCTGCCCCTCAATTCTGAGGCTGTGCCCTCTAGTTCTTGATACCCCCACCATAGGAAACATCCTCTCCACATCCTCCCTATCCAGTCCTTTCAACATTCAGTAGGTTTCAATGCGATCCCTGCGCATTCTTCTAAATTCCAGTGAGTACAGGCCCAAAGCTGGCAAACGCTTCTCATATGTTAACCCTTTCATTTCTGGAATCATCTTTGTGAACCTCCTCTGGACTCTCTCCAATGACAACATATCCTTTATGAGATATAGTGCCCAATACTCCAAGTGCGGCCTAACTAGTCTCTTATGAAGGCTCAGCATTATCTCCTTGCTTTTATATTCTATTCCTCTTGAAATAAATGCCAACATTACATTTTCCTTCTTTACCACAGACTCAACCCATAAATGAACCTTCTAGGAGTCTTGCACGGACTCCCAAGTCCGTCCATTGGCATCATATGACTAAAGGCATGTGGGAAGAAAGCAATACTAGAGATTGTACTTCACTTACGTTTTGGTGTAATGTACGGATCCACGATCTCCCGATCACTGTTGTGGTTCCTCCCTTTGCAAAATGGCAGAGCTTGACCTGCACGTGGGGATTGCTCGTGCGGAGCTCTCGCTCGCTGTCTCTCTTGTACACTGTCTGCTGGGAGTGAATCAAAGGAGTTAAAACCACACAGGCTGCCATGAAGATTTGGGAAAATTTAAGAGGAGAGGGGTGACAGGATGAAATAGAAGGGGGAAGAGGAAAATCAAAGGAAGAATTTAGAAGTACAATTAGGGAGGCAAGCAGGTCTTCCTCCTCCACCCACATTCATCATCATCATCATCATCAGGTGCCATGCCCAGTTTGAGCTTTGACTGCCCTGGCCCACACACTCCTGTTTCGGGTCAAGTGGGTCAATTCATTGGTATTCATTTCCAGTTCTCTGGCTGTTGTCTCCATCATCATATGTCTTTGTCTTCTTCCTCTTGCTTTCTTCCCTTCAATCTTTCCCATAATTACCGTGCATTCTAACTCCTCTTTCCTAATCACATGTCCAATGAAATTACGTTGCCTTTTCATGATCTCATACATTGTTTGTCTTCTTGTGTTTGCTCTGTTCATGACATCTTTGTAAGATATTCATTTCATCCATGATATTCTTTGCATCCTCCTCAAAAACCACATCTCTGCTGCTACAATTTGTTTCCTCATGTTACTAGATATCGTCCAACATTCTGAGCCATATAACATAACTGGATAAACATAACATTTCAGTACTCTGAGGCCGGTTGTCATGCCTAGTTTAGTATTGGTCAGTATACTCTTCATTCTCGTAAAGGTGTCTTTTGCCATCCCTATTCTTCTTCTGATGTCCATGTCGCACCTGCCATCTGATGTCACTCAGATTCCTAAGTAGCAAAAGTTCTGTACTTGTTTTATGTCTTCCCCGTTTATTCTCAGCCTGCAGATAGGATTCTCCTTCTTTTTGAATATCACCATACATTCTATCTTTTTGCAATTAATAGATAGACCCATTTTTGCACTTTCTTCAACAATTATATCAATTAAGTTTTGTAGTTCTTCCTCCGTACTTGCAATTAACACAGTGTCATCTGCATATCTGAAATTATTGATGTTTTCACCACCAACTTTGATTCCCAAGATGTCTCTTATTTTTTGTAATATTGTTTCACTGTACACATTAAATAAATCAGGGGAGAAAACACACCCTTGTCAAATGCCTCTCTTGATTTTTGTAAACTGACTCACTTCTCCATCTATTCTTACAGCGGTAGTTTGTTCCTGGTACAGATTTCTGATTAGGCGGAGGTCTCTCGAATCTAGATCTAGAGGTTTCTGTAATATTTCAAATAACTTATTGTGCTTCACTTTATCAAATGCTTTTGTGTAGTCGATAAAACAAACAAACAAATCTTCTTGCACTTGAATAGCTCATTCTGATAGTATCCTTAACATCAATATTGCATTTCTTGTACCTTTGTCTTTCACAAAACCACATTGTTCTTTACCTATTTCAGCTTGTGTCTTACTTTTAGCTCGTCATCAAAATTCTTAGAAGTATCTTGGTGATATGACTCATTGAACTTATGGTCCTATGTAATTCACATTCTATTGCTCCAGGTTTCTTAGGAAGAGTGATAAATACTGATTTTTTCATCTCTTCTGGTATTATTCCAGTCTCATAAATGTCATTGATTAAATCAGTAAGTTTTTCAATTCCATAATCTTCAAGGGCGATAATTTGTTCTATTACTAATTCATCAGGACCTGCTGTCTTTCCTTTCTTCATTTTATTTATTGCATTACGAACTTCAGATTTTAAAATACTTGGACCTTCAATGTTTTTCTTAATTTCTGGTTTTTTGCCTCGATTGTCTTCAAACAATTCCTGAATATACTCAGTCCATCTGTTCATAATCTCATCTTTTTCCATGATAATGGTACCGTCCTTTGCTTTCAAACATTCACCTGAAGAACAGAAGTGCTTTTTAGCAGTGATATTCTTGATTTGTTGATGTAACCTTTTTGGATCAGTAATAGGGATTCTTTCTATTTCCTCACATTCCTGATTTAACCATTCTTCTTTGGCTTTCTGACATAAGCTTTTAACTTTTTTTATCTAAGGACTTATATTCTATAGGATTTGCTTTCTTCCGTCTCCTTTCTTCCATTAGATTTGTGATTTCATCTGTCATCCATTTATTCTTTTTTAGGAATCACTGACTTTGCTGATTCTACCAAGGCATCTTTTAGAGAGTTAAATTTCATTTCTACATGTAAATTTTTGTCTTAAGTTTTCTTCTTTAATTAATTGTTATTGCCATGCAAGATCTAAATGCTAAAGTAGGACAAGGTGCTGATGGAAATACCATAGGAAAATTTGGACTAGGGGAAAGAAGTGAAAGAGGTGAGAAATGGGTAGATGAATAATCAGGTCATTATGAATACCTACTTTAAAAACCATCCGAGACACTTGTGGACCTGGAAAAGTCCAGGTGATAACACTAGAAATCAAATTGACTTTATTACTATAAACCAAAGATTTAGAAACTCAGTTACTCAATGCAAAACATATCCACCCACATTATGGAGCTTATTTGAGTAGAAAACTAACGGTTAGTCCACTACCATATTGATCATCAGGGTCACAGATGGCAGCTTCTAGTGCTCAGGACTTAGTATTTTCCTCCTGTCTGCAGAACAACAACACTTGTAAATCAACGGTGGAGGAGTGGCTGTATACAAAAATCACTCAGTAGCTCCTGTATCTAATAAAGTGGCCACTGAGTGTATGTTCATGGTCTTCTGCAGCTGTTGTCCATCCACTTCAAGGTTTGATGTTTTGTGCTTTCAGATATGCTCTTCTGCACACCACTGTTATAAGATGTGGTTATTTGAGTTACCAGCATCTCTCTGCCAACTTTAACCAGTCTGGCCTTACTCCTCTGACCTCTCTCACTAACAAGGTATTTTCACCCACAGAACTGCTGCTCACTGGTTTCTGGCACCATTCTTTGTAAACTCTAGAGACTATTGTGCATGAAAATCAACAGTTTCTAAGATAATCAAACCACCCTATATGGCACCAGCAATCTTTCCATGATCAGTTATTTAAATCACATTTCTTCCCCATTCTGATGTTTGGTCTGAACAACAACTGAACTTCTTGACCATGTCCGCATACTTTATTCACTGAGTTGCTGCCACGTGATTAGCTGATTAGATATTTGCATTAATGAGTAGGTATACAGGTGAACCTAATAAAGTGGTCACTGAGTGTAAATGTCCCAGCAGAGACCTTCCAATTCACGTATCCCTCCCAACGTATTGAGTGGCTTGCCCCTCATTTAAGCATAAACAATATGCCATAGATCACAACCCTTTTATCCGAAACCAGTCAATAGTTCATACTGCACACCAGGCTCATTGATTATGTTATCACATTGCAAAATACTATGGGGAAATAACACGCTCATTTGAACAAATAATAGCTTAAAATTCCGAGATCAATTTCCAGACGGACAGGATTCCATTGAAGATGGGAGAAAACATATTAGAACACATGCTAAGTTCCTTTTATGCATGACTTTGGCTTAAAGAATTGGTGTATCTTTTTAACTAATCCCATTTTTTAGGTTGAGATATTTCTAATTTATTCTACATAAAGCTCCTTGGAATAGCACCGCCATCTAGTGGTACTGCAGTGTTATAGCTAATACCTGGAATCACTTTTAGTTCTCTGCTTACTTTAACCATTTGCCCTTTAAAGATATATCACCCAGGACAGGATTTTATATGGCTGGCTTAGTACCATATTCTACTGCTTGGTGTGAATTAAGGAGTAATATCATTTCATTGCAACAAATTATAATTATAATTTTGCACCCACTTGGCTTCACCTATCACATTCTTGATTGATGGCTGATTTATTTATTGAGATACAGTGTGAAACAGGCCCATCCAGCACCTTGAGCCACACCGCCCAGTGACCCTGACCCAAAAGTGGGACAATTCACAGTGACCAATCAACCTACCAACTGGTAATCTTTGGACTGTAGGTGGAAACCCAAAGGATCCCCAAGCAGTCATGGAAGAACATATAATCTGCTTATAGACAGCGGGAGGAAATGTACCCAGGCCCCGGTACTGTAAAGCATTGTGCTAACCACTACACTATCGTGCCACCCAGCTTGTCCTCCTTTCTCTGTCACCCACGTTTCTCTTCTGACGCCTTCCCCTTTCCTTTCTGGTCCTGATGAAAGGTCTCTGCCGGAAACGTCAAATGCATATTCATTTTCATAGCAGTTTCCTGACCTGCTGAGTTCCTCCAGCATTTCCAATGTGTTGTTCTAGATTTCCAGCATCTGCAGAACCTATTGTGTAAGAGATTGTGTCTGGGACCAAATACATTTTCCTTGTTCATTTGCAATGTCATTTTTCTGTCTGAATCCAGGATGACATGTATGTGTCACAATCTACTACAATTCCATATAAATGGACTGCCCCAGAAGCTATTGAGCATGGCTATTTCTCTATGAAGTCTGATGTGTGGTCTTTTGGCATTCTCCTTTATGAAGTGATAACTTACGGCAAAACCCCATATCCAGGTTAGCTTTATATTTTGTTACCACCTGGCTCTGCACATCGGAAAACATTTTTAAAAAGTCTTTTAGAATTAATGTTATTATCTTAAACCATTTTGCTGCAGGTATGAACAATCAAGAAGTAGTGAGTATGGTTTCTCAAGGTTACCGAATGCCTTGTCCTAATGGATGTCCAACGATGCTGCACAAAGTCATGTTAGACTGCTGGGAGAAAGTAGCATCCAACCGCCCATCATTTGCGACGTTAATAAGTAAACTGCTAGCCTTCAACATAAATCATTTATGTTAAGCCAGAAATGTGAAAATTAAAGCAACTGTTGATTCTGAGATAAAAACAGAAAATTCTCAGCAATACTCAGCAATTCAGGCCGCAGCTGTGGAAAGAGAAACAGAGTTAACACTTCATGTTCAATGCCTTTCAATAGAGCCTTTGTTAGTGAAATGTCACCTCTGTCTCGCTTTCTATAAATGATGAGTGTTCACCATTTTCTGTTTTAATCTCAGAACTATGAACTGTTTTGGCAGTATTATTTCTGGAATGCATCTAACTGCATTCAAATGTAAATTTCTACAACATTAAATAGTGAGTTAAATTTCTATGGCATCACCAGAGCTGTACAAAACATAGAATACAAGTTATTTCTTACCATTAGCAACATGTGGTTCCCTTTTATAAAGATCTTGAAAGTAATCTTATCTATATCCAATGATTATTACCTATAAGTGTTGTGGATACTTAGGAGAAACCTTTTAAAAATTTAAAATATTTTACTTTGATCATTTTTTGTGGGAGGAGAGGAAAGTTGTGTAGATGAGGGCTGGGTATATTTGCCTCTTTGAATTAAGCATAACAAAACATATTTTAATGATTGTAATGAAAGTTCGGTTAAGAGATGAATTGAAAACATCCAAATCCACTGCAAGTCACTTTCTTTGGAATATATATTTGTAAATACATTTTCTTTCCTTGAAACTGGTGAAAATACTCGAGGGTCAGCAGTATTTTTTTCCCTTCGGTGAAGTAGGAATCCAGATACAGTAGCACCCCAACCAAGACTCCTAACGAAATAGGCATTGGAAGTCAGGTGGCAATGGGGTCAAGTCAGTAGATAGACAAAATACCATAGTGCAGGTTAACATTAACAAGAGAAAATCTACAAATGCTGGAAATCCAAGCAACACACAGAAAATGCTGAGGAACTCAGCAGGCCAGGCAGCATCTATGGAAAAGAGTATAGTCAACATTTTGGGCTGAGATTAAATCTACTGTGAGTCGATATTGTAAAACAATAGAACATGAAAACATTTTCCGGGGGGGGGGGTGGAATACTTTCTATAGGCACTGTAGGTATTTAAATGTGAATGGAGTTATTGTATATTTGTATATTATTGCCCAGACGTCAATATTTAATTTTCCCACAAACCAAAATCAAGAATCCATGCAAAACTGGGGAGTAGTAACCTCACCAACACAACCACTAATATTATATAATTAGCATTCATAAGTTTAAAATTGTTTTTATCTCATTTGTTTAATTTTGATTGTGTGATTTATAAACATCTGTTAATATTGAAATATTCAAATCATTTAATATATGAAAGAATCATTCGAGTCTTAGAGCATAAATCCAATATTTTTTGCTTGGAATGGTTCTTAGGTAAACATTTGCAAATAAAATGAGTATATTTTCTTCTTTTAAAGTATATTGATGTCTTGGATATTTTACCAAATGGTTTGCATTAACTTTGTAAATAGGGAAAAGTGCAAAACTGCTTCACCTGGAAGGACTATTTGGGACTCTGAAAATGAAAAGGAAAGAGGTTAAAGGGCAGATGTTGCACTTCCAGTATTGAAGAAGATGCAAGAGTGAACCAGGAAGAAACAGAGTGAATGGCCGTTTCAGAATACTAAATATGGAGGGGAAGACTTGCAGGTGTAGAAATTCAGTGGTACGCTTACTGTGAAAGTGAACGTTGTCCTGCTGGATTGCAGTACAGGCAGCAGATTACTGCAGGGCCATTCATGGAGAAAATTTTCTCCTCTCTTCTGAGGGTGTCACCCCTCCCTGTGGGCCCTTTCCTCTACTTTGCCATGCTGAAGAATGGAGGCAGGCCTTACCACATCCCAATATCATGATACAAATGGTTTAGGCTGAGGTAAAGGCTCACAAGTTCTGAAATTACAACGGTCTCCAAAACTGAGTAGCCACCAAATGTACACAATAAACTATGCTTCTACTCAATTATCATCAAAAATACAAATCAATGAGAATTCTCCCAATTGGCATGGTTGGTGGGCTGCAGGTGTGGGTGGGTGGAGGAAATTCTTTTTCCTGCTAGTAACAAATTTCCTGGCATTACATGGATCTATGTGGCTCAATATAGTGTTGAATCAACATTGTGGGTGAAGTAAACCAACCACTTGCCCCTTCAGAAAACTCTCGGCAAGAGCAACACACGTGCGCTGTTGCATTCCTATTTGATGGCTAGCACAAACTTTATCGATAATGAGCACTTGCAATTCACTGATAGAACATAAGATAAATATTCACCATGAAAGGGCTTTCAATAAATATGCTAAAGTTGTGACCAGTGAATCAATGGGATTCTACAATCAGATACATTGCCCTCTTCCCTCCCTTCTCAGCATTCTAAAAGGTCCACTCTCTTTCTTACTCTCTGACCTGCTCTTCTGTCTTCAACAAGTACTTCCCTCCCCCTGGGACATCCCCATAGGTGCACAGATGGAAGTACTGAAAGATCGAGAGAGCTTCAAGAAAAACTGCAGATGCTGAAAGTATAAAATAGAAAACAGAAAATAATGAAAATACCCAGCAGGTCAGGCTGTATCTTTGGGATGAGAAATAGAGTCAACATTTCATGTTGAAGACCTGTGAGGAAGGTAAAAGAAGTTTGCCCAGCTACAGATAGAGGGGAATATCTCTGAGAGGGTAAAACTGGGGTGACTATTGGAATAAGCTGTAAAACTTGTTTGTCTGATCATTGGGTGACCAATGGGTAATCCTGTTCACAACTTATCCCTGAAACCCCTGGTCTTACCTGATCAGAGACACCCCCTAACCTATCCTCCCTGCTGATTAACTAGCTTCCTTTGACTCCCTTTCAGTTCTGATGAAGGGTCTCTGGCATGAAATATTGACTTTCCCTTCCCTCTGATATAGCCTAAACCTCTGAGTGTTCCCATCACTTACTGTTTTAGTTACCTTGGAGTACATGTGCAAAGATCCCTGAAGGTGGCAGCACAGGAAAATAAGATGGTTAAGAAGGCAGACTGGATTCCCGCTTCCATTCACAGTGGCATGGAACATGAGAGTGAGGAGGTTCTGCTATATTCATACGAAACATTGCTTTTGCCACGGAGAAGTGCAATCATCTCCTTCCGTCACCACACTTTAAGAAAGTAACAATTGCACTTAAGAGAGTAATGACACTGGGGACGATCTTAGCTTTGGGTTGCTTGTTACTTCAATCATCTATCCCACTCCATTCCTAACTATCTGTCTGTGACATCCTGCACCTGTTCTAAAAAGCCGAATATGAGTGTGAGTAACAGCAACGTATGGGCACATTGCACCTACTTACTGAATATCAAATTCTACAACTTCAGATAATTCATTTTCCGTTTGTTACAGAAAGGGCCATTTGCACTGGAGGTCATCTTTGATCCTCAGTTGCTGAATCACAGGACAATGTAAAAGTTATTTACAATGATTAAATCGGTCAAAGTAGAATTTGGAATGGTGATATATTTATTATGGTATATGAATGAATTTCTCAACTGATTAGTACTCCATGAAAATTAAACCAGCCAAAATCAAGCTGTCTCTGGTCAATAATACTACAAGTACACTCAAAGTGACAAATGTCAGCACATCTCCATTGCTGGTCTCCACGTAGAACCAGATCATGGTGGGTTATCCTGGCAATCTGCTGAGCAATCTAACTTTGTGATCCAATGCCAACTAGAGTTAGAGATAAATGTGTGCCTGCAATACAAATGGAAACACAGGAAGGTAGTGGACAATTTTATGTTTACATTGCAAGAAATTTACTCGACTGCACCAATAAGAAATTTAAGTTACTTTCACTCCTGACGACAGGTATAAGTGAGTTAGTGTGGCACGATAAAATAGTGGTAAGTGTAATGCTTTACACAGCCCCAGTGACCTGGGTTCAATTCCCACTACTGTCTAGGAGTTTGAACATTCTCCCCATGACCCCGTAGGTTTCCTCCAGGTCCTCTGGTTTCCTCTCCCATTCCAAAGACATGTGGGTAAGTGTTAGTAAGTTGTGGGCGTGTTATGTTGACACTGGAAACATGGCAACACTTGTGGGCTTCTGCCAGCACATATTCAGACAGTATTGGTTGTTGATGCTAAATGACAGCTTTCACTGTATGTTTTGATGTTTCAATGTACATGTGGCAAATAAAGCTAATATTTAATCTTTAATCTTCAGGGATAAGGATAAAGACATGGTTTCTACATTTGCACTGGCATCACCTAGCTCTCTTCAGTTGACCTCTCTTGATTCATCCACGATATGTACATTAGTGGGTCATTTGAATGAAATCCAATCATGGATGTACAAAATGAGGACATTGGAACCTGGGTATGTTCGGTTGTGATCCTGTTGCTGTCAACACTCTGCAATGATTAAGTGCATAAAATAAAAACAGGTTAATTTACAGAGCTGCTGATAGTTCAAATGCTGAATTGTAAGTATTGTTTTTACTTCAATGATCTGGAGATTCCATGATATAGGTGCTGTCTCTAAAGGAAGCTATATGTTGGAGGAATCCACTCAATCGAGACAAAAGCTCGAACATTGAGTCAGAAAGCTTGGAAATAAATCCTTTTCCCAATGAGTATATGCCAACTATAAAGCACCCATTTACATTAATTCCATTTAACTCACCAACATTCCAATCAACTTCCCCGAGATTCTGCTGCTCACCTACATACTAAGAGTGATTTATGGTGTCCAAACAGCCTACCAGCTTATATATCTTTCAAACGTGCGAGGGAACTAGAACATCATAGAAGCCCATCAGTTGCCTAATTGTGACACAAACAATTTTAGATGAGTCTATCCAACCAGTTTGACAGAGTTGGGGACTATTTAAGACTACTCAACTATTGTGGATGTTTCCATGTTAGAAACTTCTCATGAGCTGACAAATCACAAGGCATTGTGGAGATGGATAAGGGAACATGTAGATACATTTCCATGGCAATACAGATTCATTTTGAACATCCAGAGTTAGCATTGTTGTACATGTTCACAATAGAGCTGAGTCACTGGGTGTTATGACTTCTTTAAACTAAAGAAAAGCAATGACACTCAGAACCAGAAAGATTAACTATCATCCACAAAGTCATATGAAGTTCTGTAACATTTTCACTGAGCACATGCCAATTTCTGGTATTTTTGATGAATTCCAGGGCACACTCGACTGGTCTTAGCCGGGATGAAAAGATGGTCTGGTCAGTAACTCATTGTGTATATGATGACATTCTGAAGTCAAAAAGTGAATCTAATCAGAATGAGATTCTGATTATGGGAATAAACGGGACCTTTTCAGAATGGCAGGCGGTGACTAGTGGGGTACCGCAAGGCTCAGTGCTGGGACCCCAGTTGTTTACAATATATATTAATGACTTGGATGAGGGAATTAAATGCAGCATCTCCAAGTTTGCGGATGACACGAAGCTGGGTGGCAGTGTTAGCAGTGAGGAGGATGCTAAGAGGATGCAGGGTGACTTGGATAGGTTGGGTGAGTGGGCAAATTCATGGCAGATGCAATTTAATGTGGATAAATGTGAAGTTATCCACTTTGGTGGCAAAAATAGGACAACAGATTATTATCTGAATGGTGGCCGATTAGGAAAAGGGGAGGTGCAACGAGACCTGGGTGTCATTATACACCAGTCATTGAAAGTGGGCATGCAGGTACAGCAGGCGGTGAAAAAGGTGAATGGTATGCTGGCATTTATAGCGAGAGGATTCGAGTACAGGAGCAGGGAGGTACTACTGCAGTTGTACAAGGCCTTGGTGAGACCACACCTGGAGTATTGTGTGTAGTTTTGGTCCCCTAATCTGAGGAAAGACATCCTTGCCATAGAGGGAGTACAAAGAAGGTTCACCAGATTGATTCCTGGGATGGCAGGACTTTCATATGAAGAAAGACTGGATGAACTGGGCTTGTACTCATTGGAATTTAGAAGATTGAGGGAGGATCTGATTGAAACGTATAAGATCCTAAAGGGATTGGACAGGCTAGATGCAGAAAGATTGTTCCCGATGTTGGGGAAGTCCAGAACGAGGGGCCACAGTTTGAGGATAGAGGGGAAGCCTTTTAGGACCGAGATTAGGAAAAACTTCTTCACACAGAGAGTGGTGAATCTGTGGAATTCTCTGCCACAGGAAACAGTTGAGGCCAGTTCATTGGCTATATTTAAGAGGGAGTTAGATATGGCCCTTGTGGCTACGGGAGTCAGGGGGTATGGAGGGAAGGCTGGGGCGGGGTTCTGAGTTGGAGGATCAGCCATGATCATAATAAATGGTGGTGCAGGCTCGAAGGGCCGAATGGCCTACTCCTGCACCTATTTTCTATGTTTCTATGTTTCTATGAGATGACAGCCAGCTGGTGCCCCTTCATGTGACACACTAGTAACGGGTGAGATTGTGCCTTTGCTGGAATACACAGATCAAATTCTAGTCTCAACAAACAAGAACACAAGAAAATTAGAGCAGGGGTAGACCACTTGGACCCTCAAGCCTGTCTCAGCATTCAATATGGCCATGACTGATCTATAACAGGTCTCAACTCCTCCTCTGTCAACGGCTGACTATCATGGCAAGGCATAAACCTGTCCTCCCCTGGATGTACAGATACATCCAGCAAGACGGCCAAGGAGAATGTGAAGACAATATCTTTTTCTAATATTAAAGGAAAAGGTTTGAGCTAAAAAATCAGAATGCTAAGGTTCTTTGAGGATCCAGAACTGTTTCACCACTAGGAGAACCAGTTATTCTAAACCAGTTGCACAGAGAACACCGATGTCAAGTCATATCAAGCAAGTTTTGCAATGAATAGCTGGAAGGAACACAAGCTATTTGAAAAGTATTCCTAGAATCCAGCAGTAGTTCCTTTCAACTCATGAAAGGAACAGACAATAATCAAGGATACGTGTTTATTTCACAGGACTATTTATAGGCAAAATTAGCATGATTAAGTGTATGGAAGACTTCCTTAAGAGTACTTCTACAACTTGAACTGAGAATAAGTTCTACTATGTGTAGAGGACTTCCAGATTTCATTACACTGGGCAGTGGAAGCAACTTCACATGCACAAGGCTGTACAACACCCAACTGTAATATTTTGCTAGAAAGGACAGTTTCTGTGTGGTGGACTATTTAACAAAAATGACAGGAAATGAAATTGGGGTAAAATTGCATGTTCCATATTTCATGACTGGAATACACTACATACAGCCACAGGAAAGGTTCCTCAGAATTACTGATTGGTGATGTGTCAAAATGTACTTGGATCTGATAAAGCTAGAGCATAACACTACTGTGCTTTCCAGACAAGCAAAGCAAAAAGAAACAAGGTGCCAAAGCTCATTATTGTCATTTTGAATTGTTGGAGGGTAGGATTAGATAACTCTTATCAACCACCCACAAACAAGAGACAACTTGCAGATTCTAGAAATCCAAGCAGCAAGCACAATCTGCCGCAGGAACTCAGGCAGCATCTATGGAAAAAAGTACAGTCGACGTTTCAGGCTGAGATCCTTCAGCAGGACTGGTCTTGGAGCAGCTTAAGGAGCTTTGTCTTGGATGCTAACTCATGCATTGGAGTAGGTTAAAAAGTTGACACAACATTTGAGCCATAGGCCCAGTACCGTGCTCTGCTGTATGTCGTATGTTCTATATTCAATTGAGCAACACCTCAGCTTCCTGATTTTCAGCAATGTAATCCCTTCCTATGTCTGGAATATACTCCAGCCCTATCACCATCAATGAAATCTATATTCTTCTAATTTTATCCTCCTGATCATCCACAAATGTGATTCTTCTTCCAGTAAAGGAGATTTAATCTCTATCTATCTACAATTAGGTAGCAATTATTTTTACACACTCAAATATAAAATCACTTTAAGTTAAGAAGTATATCAAATTAACAAGGATGCTGTTTATTGACCATAGCTCAGTGTTTAAACACCATCATTTCCACTGTCCTGATCAGTTAGCTACAGAACCAGGGCCTCCGTACCTCCCGCTGCAGTTGGATCCTTGACTTCCTAACCGGAAGACCACAATCTGTGTGAATTGGTGAAAACATATCCTCCTTGCTGACGATCAACACTGGCACACCTCAGGGGTGTGTGCTTAGCCCACTACTCTGCTCTCTCTATACCCATGACTATGTGGCTAGGCATAGCTCAAATACCATCTATAAATTTGCTGATGATACAACTATTGTTGGTAAAATCTCAGATGGAGATGAAAGGGTGCACAGGAGTGAGATATACCAGCTAGTTGAGTGGTGTCACAGCAACAATCTTGTGCTCAATGTCAGCAAGACGAAATAGCAGATTGTGGACTTCAGGAAGGGTAGGATGAGGGAACATGAACCAATCCTCATGGAGGGATCAGGTGGAGAGAGTGAGCAATTTCAAGTTCCTGGGTGTCAACGCCCCTGAGGATCTAACCTGGTCTCATCATATCGATGTAGCTATAAAGAAGGCAAGGGAGCGACTATATTTCATCAGGAGTTTGAAGGGATATGGTTTGTCACCTTATACACTTGAAAACTTCTATAGATGTATTGTGAAGAGCATTCTAACAAGTTGCATCACTGTCTTGTATGGGGGTCGGTGGGGGGGTCGTTGCTACTGCACAGGACCGAAAGAAGCTACAGAATTAGTCAGAACCATCTTGGGTACTAGCCTCTCTGGTACCCAAGACATCCTCAAGGAGCAGTGCCCCAGAAAGGCGACCCCCATCACCCAGGGCATGCCTTCTTCTCATTGTTACCATCAGGTAGGAGGTACAGAAGACTGAAGGCACACACTCAGTGATTCAGAATCAGCTTCTTCCCTTCTGCCATCCAATTCCAAAATGGACATTGAACCTATAAACACTACCTCACTTTCTTTTAATATATTTTACTTCTGTTTTTGCACTATTTTAATCGATTTAATATACATATATATACTTACTATAATTGATTTACTTATTTTTTTCTTTCTATATTATGTTTTATCGCATTGAATGCTGCTGCTAACAAGTTTCTTGGCACATGCCAGTGATAATAAACTTGATACTGATTCTGATATCTTAAACTTCTATCTTCTAATGTTTTGAACAAAATATTGTTAATTAGGTTAATTTGAAGTAGGTAACTATATGAAGAATTTTCTTTCACTATCCCTTACAGCCATCATATTTTTAGCAGACTATGTGTAGCCTCATTTGTCTGGCATGTCCTCGAATAACAACTTCAAAGGACGTTAATCTCAATATTACCAAGAATGCCTTTGCCTGACGAAAAAGGAGCTCCAGCTGCCTAAAGGAAGGGCCATTGAAAATAGTGAAAAATACACTTCCCACAGTCTATCAGCACATTAATTGCTCAGCATATTGTACCCAGAAATACTGCACCTTGGCTTAACACTCACCCTGAGCCTCTCCCTGTCCAATCAATGAAAACAAAAAGCTCACGGCCGAGCCTTTTTTTAAAGTATGCAATGTAAAATGTTTCCAGATAAAGATTGTGAAGTTCTACTCATTGTGTAAGCAGTTCGTAAAAGGCCCTTTGCCTGGAATATTTTAGCAATCTAGCTGACTGAATATATGTTGTGTCTTGCGAAATGTGAAGCAAAGTACATGTCTTGGCTGCACACACCAAATTTCAGCTTCAAGTCCAGAGCTCTGGGTAAGCAGTTTTGTTCCAAACTTTTGAGTGAGAATTTAAAGACATTAAAAGAGAAATATGCATAAAATTGATGTTGTTATTAAATAAGTTTTGTATTTATTTCTCAACATATTGCTTTAACCCTGACTTCAGACTGTAAATTTAGGATGTTGTAGGGGAAAAAGTAGTGAAAAAAATTGCAATAAATATATTGAACAATTTGTGGAGCTAAATGTTACAGCCAAAGACATACTTTAATAGGGAAATCTTAATATGAACATGCACACTGAATTTGTGATGTGAAAAGCTTGACAGAAAAAGTAGCAAAAACAAATCCCAAGATACTTTATATGTACATTAAGACCAAGGTAACCAGGGACCAAAGGGGAAGTCAGTGTGGGGAGCCAGAGTATGTGGATCTTAAATGAATACATTTCATCCTTATTTATGAAGAAGGAATCCGTCATAGCCAGAGGTTTGGATGGTGAGATTTTAAAGCTTTTTATGTTTAAAAAGGGGAAGGCATTAGATTTATCAGTAGGCAAAAAGGAAAAATCCCCGGGGCCTGATGAGTTGTATCCCAAACTGTTCTGGAAGGCACAGGAGGACATTGCTGAAGTCCTGATGAAGATTTTACATCTTCACTAGCTGCGGGTGATGTGCAAGGTGACTGGAAGTCTGCAACTGTGGTACTTTGATTCAGGAATGGTAGCAGGGATGAGTTATGTAATTATAGATTAACATCAGTCTTTGTGAAATTATTGGAAAAATTCCTTCATACTTTGTAAACCTCTAACAGGTTAACCCTCAAGCTCCTCCAGGGACAACTAACCCAGCCAAATGAAAGTAATATATTTGCAGATTTCCGGTCACTTTGCTCCAGGTCTATCCAGTCTCTCTTTGTAACTGAAATGCCATAATCCAGGCAACGTCTGTGTGAAGCTCATCTGTACCCTGTCCAATCCAAACATATCCTTCATATTATGTGGTGACCAGAACTACAGGTAATATTTCAGATGTGATCTAACCAATGTTTTATAAAGTTGTAGCATGGTATCCCTGCTCATATTCATTAGCTGTTGTTTATAGGTAAACGTGGGAGGTAATATTGGTGTTAAGCAAATTGGTGTTGCAGTAGATAGTGAGGGAAGTTAGTTCTGAATCAGAAACAGGGTTATTATCACTGATATAGCTGTGAAATTTGTGGTAGCAGTACAGTGCAAGACAAAAAAAATGATGTAAGTTAAAATAAAAAATAAAATAATGAATAGAACAAAAAAGAATTAGTGAGGTAGTATTCATGGGTTCATGGGCTGGTCATAACTTCGATGGCTGTGGAGAAGAAGCTGTTCCTAAATCTTTGAGCGTGCCCCTGCACCTCCTCCTTGATGAGAGTAATGAAATGAGGACGTATTATAGGCAGCAGAATAATATGAACAGCTGATAAATTGGTCGGACAATGACAAATGGAAATTAATCCTAATAAGTTTCACTGGTTGGTAAGTTGATGGAAAAGATCCTGAGAGGCAGGATTTATGAACATTTGGAAAGGCATAATATGATTGGGAATAGTCAGCATGGCTTTGTCAAAGGCAAGTCATGCCTTACAAGCCTGATTGAGCAAGGCATTTGATAAGGTACCCCATGCAAGGCTTATTGAGAAAGCAAGGAGGCATGGGATCCAAGGGGACATTGTTCTGTGGATCCAGAACGGGCTTGCCCACAGAAGGCAAAGAGTGGTTGTAGATGGGTCATATTCTGCATGGAGGTCGATGACCAGTGGTGTGCCTCAGAGATCTGTTCTGGGAGCCTTACTCTTCATGATTTTTATAAATGGCCTGGATGAGGAAGTGGAGGGATGGGTTATTAAATTTGCTGATGACGAAGGTTGGGGGTGTTGTGGATAGTGTGGAGGGGTGTCAGAGGTTACAGCAGGACATTGATAGGATGCAAAACTGGGCTGAGAAGTGGCAGATGGAGTTCAACCCAGATAACCGTGAGGTGGTTCATTTTGGTAGGTCAAATATGATGGCAGAATATAGCATCAATGGCAAGACTCTTGGAGGGATCTTGGGGTTCCAGTCCATAGGACACTCAAAGCTGCTGCACAGGTTGACTCTGTGGTTAAGAAGGCATACAGTGCATTGGCCTTCATCAACCTTGGGACTGAGCTTAAGAGCTGAGAGGTAATGTTGCAGCTACATTGGACCCTGGTCAGACTCCCCTTGGAGTACTGTGCTCAGTTCTGGTCGCCTCACTACAGGAAGGACGTGGAAACCATAGCAAGGGTGCAGAGGAGATTTACAAGGATGCTGCCTGGATTGGGGAGCATGTCTTATGAGAATAGGTTGAGCGAACTCGGCTTTTTCTCCTTGGAGCGATGGAGGATGAGAGGTGGCCTGATAGAGGTGTACAAGATAATGAGAGGCATTGATCGTGTGGATAGTCAGAGGCTTTTTCCCAGGGCTGAAATGGCAAGCATGAGAGGGCATATTTTTAAGGTGCTTGGAAGTAGGCACAGAGGTCAGGGGTAAGTTTTTTAAGCAGAGAATGGTGAGTGCATGGAATGGGCTGCCAGCGGCAGTTGTGAAGGCAGAAATGATAGGGTCTTTCAAGAGACTCCTGGATGGAAACATGGAGCTTAGAAAGATAGAGGGCTATGGGTAAGCCTAAGTAGTTCTAAGGTAAGGACATGTTCGGCAAAGTTTTGTAGGCCAAAGGGCCCGTATTGTGCTGTAGGTTTACTGTGTTTCTAAGTTTGAGCTGATAACATTTTGGGACATTATATACAGATCCTCCCTTTGCAGAGTTACGTTCTTGTGAACTGGTCATAACCCAGGCTGTCAGCAAGTCAGAAATAGCGCCACAAAACAATTCATGCATGGCATGAGCTGACCGCTGTTGGTAAATCTATCCTGTCAGTCACCCAAAAGCTCGCTCACAGGTTATACATAAATCAGGCATTCGTAAGACATGCGAGGACCTGTATTAGTGAACAAAGTGTTCTGGTTGGTCACATCCAAAGGTGCCAGCACTGATAGATAAGATAGTGAAGAAGGCAAAGAGAGTACTTTCCTGAATTAGCAGGGACACAAATAGACTTGTTAATGCCATTTATTTCTTCGGTGACCTGTTGAGAATTTTTGGCATTTCTTGTCATTTGGAATGCCATGATCTGCAGTGTTATTCTTTTTATTTATGCTTAGTTTGTTCCAAAATTAACTTGTGAAGGACTGAATGTCAATCTATTTGAGCTCCCAGCACTGATATGGAACACTGCCAGGATTCAAAATAAACTGATGGTTGTGCAAACCTCAGAAAATCACCTCAGCTTTCTTTTCCTTATTCCTGTTATGATCATAATGAAATGATTGATTTCATAGATTAATACTGTCTACTTGTTCAAGAGGCGCTGAGACTCAAACTGGTCTGAACTCAAGTTCAAATGGGGAATGCCACTGTATCTGTAAGGAAATCTTGTGCTTCTTTTGTGTGCTTAAGTAAAAATATCACCACCCAATGTACCTCATTTTCTTTCTCAAAACTGCTGATAGCATATGATAAGATCAGAGAAAATGTACTTTATTTAGGGATGTGATTTTTCCAGCCATAGGTATGAAAAAGAAATAACAGCATCACAAATGAAGATTAATATGAAACTTCCTTATACATTTAAAGGAGAGGATTCTGGGTTCTTGATTAGTAAGGGTATCAAGGGCTACAGGGAGAAGACAGGAGAGTGGATTTCAGGGGGATACAGTAATAAATGAGCCACAATGGAACAACAGAGCAGATTCAAATTCTGCTCCAACGTCTTATGGTCTTATTAATGGCTGAAGCAATTTGGACACATTATGTGAGAAGAACTGCCATTCATTAAATATCTCTGGCCTTTCAGATGGATTAAATTATTCCATGTCAATATTTTGAAGAGCAGGGAGTTTTCTCCAGTGTCTTAGCAAAGGTTTCTTAAACAGATGATCACTATTTATGGGATCTTTCTGCATATTTCATATTTCAAATTCAGATTTATTTATCATGTATATCAAAACATGCAGTGAAATGCATTGCTTGCGTTGCCACCATGCCCAAGGACGTGCTGTGGCAGCCCACGATCGTTGCCACACATTCCAGTATTCGATGCTGCCAGCGGATGGGGCCGTAGCAAGCTTTAATGGATACGGATTATAGATTTGGACTCTCAGGTTTAGGATAGAACCATAGAAACTACAGCACAGAAACAGGCCCTTTGGCCCTTCTTGGCTGTGCCGAACCATTTTCTGCGTAGTCCCACTGACCTGCACACGGACCATATCCCTCCATACACCTCCCATCCATGTATCTGTCCAATTTATTCTTAAATGTTAAAAAAGAACCCGCATTTACCACCACGTCTGGCAGCTCATTCCATACTCCCACCACTCTCTGTGTGAAGAAGCCCCCACTAATGTTCCCTTTAAACTTTTCCCCCCCACCCTTAACCCATGTCCTCTGGTTTTTTTCTCCCCTTGCCTCAGTGGAAAAAGCCTGCTTGCATTCACTCTATCTATACCCATCATAATTTTATATACCTCTATCAAATCTCCCCTCATTCTTCTACGCTCCAGGGAATAAAGTCCTAACCTATTCAACCTTTCTCTGTAACTGAGTTTCTCAAGTCCCGGCAACATCCTTGTAAACCTTCTCTGCACTCTTTCAACCTTATTTATATCCTTCCTGTAATTTGGTGACCAAAACTGAACACAATACTCCAGATTCGGCCTCACCAATGCCTTATACAACCTCATCATAACATTCCAGCTCTTATACTCAATACTTCGATTAATAAAGGGCAATGTACCAAAAGCTCTCTTTACGACCCTATCTACCTGTGACGACACTTTTAGGGAATTTTGTATCTGTACTCCCAGATCCCTCTGTTCCACTGCACTCCTCAGTGCCTTACCATTAACCCTGTATGTTCTACGTTGGTTTGTCCTTCCAACGTGCAATACCTCACACTTGTCAGTATTAAACTCCATCTGCCATTTTTCAGCCTATTTTTCCAGCTGGTCCAAGTCCCTCTGCAGGCTCTGAAAACCTTCCTCACTGTCTACTACACCTCCAGTCTTTGTATCATCAGCAAACTTGATGATCCAATTTACCACATTATCATCCAGATCATTGATATAGATGACAAATAACAGTGGACCCAGCACTGATCCCTGTGGCACACCACTAGTCACAGGATGTGCTCTCGTTCTGGTCATTCTTTTTTCTCGAGCACCTCTGCACCAGCCGCCACTAGTGGGACTTCCCGGTGGCCATTTTAATTCCCATTCCCATTCCTGTTCCAATGTGTCGATCCATGGCTTCCTCTTGTGCCAAGACAAGGCAACCCTTAAGGTAAAGGAGCAACGCTGTATATGCCATCTGGGTACCCTCCAACCTGATGGTATGTATATCGATTTATCCTTCCAGTGAATTTCCCCCCACCTTCTTCTATTCCCCACTCTGACCTTTTACTTCTTCTCACTTGCATTTTACTGTCCCTTCCTCCTTCCCTTTCTCCTATTGTCCAGTCTCCTCTCCTATCAGATTCTTTCTTCTCCAGCCCTTGACCTTTCCCACCCACCTGGCTTCACCTATCACCTTTCAGCTAGTCTTGGTCCAAAACGTCAACTGTTTATTCTTTTCCATAGATGCTGCCTGACCTGTGGAGTTCCTCCAGCATTTGATTCTGAATCTTTATATTCTGTGTTTTCGTTCTTATTTTTGTTGCCATTTGCGTGATTTTTTTACGTGGGGAGGGGGTTTGATGTTTTCTTTGGACGGGTTGGCTTCATGATTCTTCTAGCTTTATGACTGCCTGTGGGGGAAGATGAATTTCAGGGTTGTATACTGCATACTTACTTTGATTAATAAATGTACTTCAAACTTTGAACAGTGTCAACATAGGATGCCCATAAGGAACAACAGCAAAATAAGCCACTTTCCCACCCTCCCACACACTCAAACACACAGACAGGCTGCCTACTCCAGGACAGGCCATCTCTGGGCCTCCAGCCCTTGGCCCTGGACCCTCAGGCTTTCATATGAGGCCTCCAATCTCCAGTGCCCGGCCTAGACTTGCAGACCTGCAGATATCAGGCCTCCGACTATGCCTGGCCTCGCCGATCACAGGTCTTTGATCTTCAGGCCTCAAGCCCAGGAAACACAAGTCATCATGGGGCATTGACCTTCATTGGTCTGTTACTGCACTTCAAAACTGTTGCATCATTTACTGTTGATTTTATGTTCTTCCTGCTTCTCTTGTTAGAACTGCACGTGTTTCAGAAGAACACGACTCCTGTTGTGTCCTTCAGAAACCTCAATGGCTTGTAGTCTTCTTGGGTGGACTAGTAAGCTCCACTGCTGAAATGGACCCATTGCCTCACACTACCCAGGCCCCAAACTCAAGGGCCTCAATTCAATCAATGGCATGATTCCAGATCCATGACCGTAAGCAGTTGGACCAACAGGAGACACAGAGACTACAGAGTGTGATAAGCAAACTTCTGGAGGACTGTAGTGGGCCAGGCAGCATCTGTGGAGGGAAATGGACAGTCAATGATTCTGGTCAAGACCCTTACTGTGAACTGGCAGAACATGATTGGGATATTTTTGCTACTTGCCCTGTAATAAATAGGTTTGCTGCATTATCGATATTCACACTGATCATGGTATCTTCAATTGAGAATATTGATACATTGTTCATAACCTCGTTTATAGGTCTATAGTAAATTCCGCCTAAAATGTCTTACTCAAATAAGAGTTACAAACCTTAGCAGCAGTTGTCTTTTTTAAAGACTTTATTCAGAAACAATGAAAGCATCAATTCATCTTGAACAGGCTGAATAGCTTCCCTAACAACCAGACCAAAATCTCACACCTTTTTTTTTACCCATACAAGTCACAGCTTTCTTGTCTCTAACATTCATATAACTTCTAATTCCTAATGAAAGGAACTTGCAGCATCAATTTGACTCAGCCACAAAGAAGAAAGCCATGCTGCCCTCACTATTGCTATCACTTGCTCCTAAGAGCATGTCCTTATTGAAGTTATTTTACAATTTTTCAATGCCATATCCATTCTCCTGGATATTCTGTATGTATCTTCAAATGCCATATCCAGCAAATTAATCTGCTTTGCTTGAATTCTCTTCCTGACATCTTGACACCTAAGCTAAAAATGTCTCCTGGACCTGGCAACATATTCACTCACCATCTTCCCTGTCCTTGATTTTCTATACCTAATACATAATGCATCAAAAACTGAAGGTACATGATCAAAGTATCCCATCAAATTTTCAAGATATCTTCTTTAAAGATCTCATCCGTGGTTTGTATCATTTGTAAAGTCATTTGTACAATTAAAAACAAGAGAAAATCTGCAGGTGCTGGAAATCCAAGCAATATACACTAAGTACTGGAGGAACTCAGCAGGATAGGTATCACGATCTCTAGCTGGTAATGATACTTTCAGGAATGGGACAATGTAGTGTTGTCTGTCCTCCATGCAGACCACAACAGTATCACTTGCTCTCATGAACATCTATACCTATTCTATGTGTGAGTGATTGGTTGCAGTCTCACATAATTTTCCAACTCTCAGGCATATTGGCAACAACCAGCCCTTAGCATCATTTCCTTGCTATTTAAAGAGCACTTCCTCTTTTCCATATGCTTGTTTGTTACTTTGTTATTCCTTCAGCAAAAGTGATGGAAATTCACTGACCAGGGCTCAGGGGTTGGGGGGGTGCGGGTGCGGGCGGGTGGAGGTTGCTTTTTGCCAAGCTCAGCTTTCTAACAATGCAGGTGACTTTTCCAGATATCAAAGAGTTGCTTTTGAATAAGTTAACCTTCCAACCAATGTTCTTTGTCCTGCTTCTTGTCATAAAAAGGAACCAATCTTCAGTTCTTAAAGAAAATGACAAGCAATAATCCGTCTGAAGTTAATGGGACAGCTTTGTGAACAAACAGCACTATCTATAGACCACAGGATGGTGAACCACAACACAGGGCTAACTGTTTAAGAGATTGGGTGTAAGATAATGGGGTTATGATATTTGACCTGTCTCAAACCATACAGATGAGGCCGCCCTCAGGGTAGAAGAACGACACCTTATATTCCATCTGTGTAGCCTCCAATCTGATCGCATGAATATCGATTTTTCCTTCTAATAAAAACATACTTCACTCCCCACCTTTCGTCTTCTATTCCTCACTCTGGCCTCTAACTTCTTCTCACCTGCCTATTACCTCCTCCTGGGTCCCCTCCTCCTTCACCTTCTCCTATGGTCCACTCTCCTCTCCTTTCATATTCCTTCCTCTCCAGCCCTTTATCTTTCCTACCCAAGTGGCTTCACCTATGACCTTCTAGCTATCCCCCTTCTCCTCCCTCACCTTTTAATTCTGTCAAACACGAGGAAATCTGCAGAAGCTGCAACTCCAAAGCAACACAGACGAAGCAAAATTCTGGAGCAACTTAGCAGGTCAGGCAGCATCTACAGAAAAAAATATACAGTCGATGTTTTGGACCAAGACCTTTCTTCAGGACCTAAAGGAGTCCTGATAAACTTTGACTCTTTACTCTTTACTCTTTTTCATAGATGCTGCCTGGCCTGCTAACTTCCTCCAGTGTTTTATATGTGTTTCTTTTCATTCTGGTGTCTTCCCCCTTCCTTTCCATTCCTGAAGAATGGTCTCAGCCCGAAATGTCAACTGCTTATTCATTTTCATAAATGCTGCCTGACTTGCTGAGTTCCTCCAGCATTTTGTGTGTGTTGCTTTGGATTTCCAGCATGAGCAGACTTTGTGAGGTTTAAATGTGTTTTCAGAAGTTTGTCTAAATTTAAACATGTAGCTGTTCCTTTTTGCAAGTGAGGGGGTCAGGGACTGTTGTGTGTAGGGGGTCATTGATTGTTAGTGTGGTTGTTTTTTTCGATGTGAGAGAGAGAGGATTTTGGGCCCTGTGAGTTTTGCTTCTTTTCTTTATCGTGCTCTTCAGGGGTGGAGTGAGTTAATGTCTTTTCTTTCATCAACACCCATGGTCCTTCTGTATTTAATTGGCTATATGGAGCAGACAAATATCAGAGTTGTAATATATATGCATACTTTGACAATAAAAAATGAACCTTTAAAAATAAATAAACTGTGTTTAAACCACTTTGTTAACTGGAAGCATCTTCTCCTTGGTAGGGAGAGGGGCCCATGGCTTGAATAGTGGGTATTGGCAGCTAAACTTGCTGTGAAGGATAAATAAGGAAACGAACTAGTCTCTGAAGATTCGATGGCAACAGTATAATCTCTCTTTAGTGACAATACTTGTGGCTATTTATATCCAATAGGGCTTAAAATCTTCAATTGAGTTTAGAATTTTGCTGTCAACAAACCCAATACCATCTACAATGAGATACCACATCATCCCAATGCCCTCCCCCGTTAATGTAGGATTTGTAGCCTTGCTATACTGTTGTTCAGTAAGACCGTTAGTTGAACGCTGTCTGTCTTCAACAAATTCTCTTTATTGATGACAAAAAAGTTTCAACTTATAATAGTGGCTGATATAACAATAAATCTTTTTGCATCTACTTGTGCAGGGGAGGAGATGTGGAGCTTTGGTGTTCGGACATTTCTGCCATTCATATTTAGGGGTCTTTTTTGTTTCATGGATGTCTGCGAAGAGTAAGAATTTCAGGTTGTATACATTCTCTGATATTAAATTGAAATCTTATATATAAACAGAAAATACTGGAAATTATTCAGTGGAATGGAATGTAGAATAGATTTTTGACATGAAATACATTTGATACACATTCCACAGTTGCTGCCTGACCACACGACTGCTTTGCACACTTTCTATAATTGTTTCAATTGTAACTGGTGTTTGCATACACTCAACCTGTGTTTTATCCACCTCTTTCAGTTGGAATGGTGCAATAAACTGATGACTGCATGTTACTAGCATTATCAAAAAGAGGACCAGGGCCAAATTTTGAACGAGCCTGGAGCTTTTCCCCTCAATACACTTTCTAATGTATTGATAGTTCTTTTGAACAAGTTAATTGTTCACTTTAGATTACTTTGTCTTAAGTGTTGTTTATGGTTTATTGCATCTTGCTTGGTAAGCTTAAATTCAGGCAAATGCATTGCAAATAAGGATCTGGACCGTATACCAGAAAGGCCTAACCTTGCAGCCACCATGAACATCTGTGGATTATTTAGCAGCTGATTCAATCTCTGGGAAGCAAATATCCAGGCATTAAGCCATCTCTGTTGCTATGCTGGACGGGTAACAGAGAGTCTGCCTCTGAAACAAACATTGCCACAATCCCCTATTTAGTTAAGGTTAGTATCAAAGAACTTTTTTATAACCCCTGCCATTTGCTGAGAGTGCTTTTGAGGATTTATACTGATTGTTTTAGGCAAATGCATTTCTGAGGAGGTTGGTGTTATGTTTTATAACTCTAGAAACTAATCAAAAGAAAAATAGAGAAGCTAAGAAATGTGTGTCTACTTAGTTTCTTTTCTTTAGTGAGGTATGCACTTATGACATGGTGGTGTATTAATATATGCCATTCATGTATTTCTTTCATATAACCCATAATGAATTGTGTAAACAACCAAGAATACACACACACACACACACACATATATATATATATATATATATATATATATATATATGCAACCCTCTCACTGGGCTTGTGTACAAACACGGCTTGCTGGCTCGTTCGCTAACTCTGCTAACAGCCACACAACTCAGCAGTGAGATAGCCACTTTTCTTAAGTGGAAAAGTGGGAGGTTCTGGGAAAGGAATATGAATTGTAGTGAATACTGTGTAAATCCTGATCCTAGCAAAGCTATCATTTGCCAGAAAACCAACAGATCATACAACCAGCATAAAACTACAAAACAACTCATCAAAGTTTCAACTTTAACAAACAGTTACAGAAAAAGAAAAGAAAATTAGAAGGGCCCATTACAGTTAAACCAGTCTAAATGTGCACATAAACATTGGAGCTCATTTCTGGTGTAGCTAGGTGTATCGCTTACATGCTGAACCCACAGTCTGTGTGAAGGCAACTGCCACAGTTCAAATCCCCCTCAAAAACCACCTTGACTGAACTGGCTCTCTAAGAAGTATTGGCCCTTGCTCCTTGGAGACACTCATCTGCACAAAGCACTTCTCACAACAGGAACTCTCCTTTGAATAGCATTCCATGGCATTTTCACTTGTGTCCGGCTCCAAAGCTCCCACCAAAAAAAACCCAAACCGGACTACAGTCCTTCAGAAATCTGCTCCCACGCAGCACTCTCAGATGTTCCACTAGGCAGAAAGTTATGACGCGTACCAAAACAACCCTGGCTGGCTGACAGCACAATCCTAAGTTGAACAACATGACTCCCTATCTTTAGCCAAAGCCAAAACACTCTTACTAGCAGGACACACTGCTTTTACAGAAAACAAAATAAAAATACTTTATAGCATAGCAGTAAAAATCTTACCCAGGGCATTACACACACATACAACTACTATATAGACATGTACTATTCTGGCTTACATATTTAATCGCTGTGGAAGATTTCTTATTCTTGTGAGATGTTTTTCCTGACAAGGGGATCACTCTGCTTGACCGGTGAAACCTGTGACTGTGAAACAATCTGATATTCTGGGGCCACCTCAGTGGTGGTTGTAGGAGTTGACTCTGGGACTGCAGGAAATGGTCCTGACAGTGCTTGACACTCTTCTTCTCTAACAATTGATTCTGCTCTCTTCAAAAGATCAATGTGCCGTCTCCAGATGGCATCAGGTACACTCTCCACTGTGTAGGAGAATGGTCCAGTTCTGTCCTCAATTTTTCTAAGTACTCACTCTTGATCAGATTTATGGTCCCTTGCCAGGATTGCTCATCCAGGAGTGGATCATTGAACCTCCTTGTTTGAGAAGCTCTCAGTTTGTCCTGAAGCTCCTTCTGAGATTGGCTATAAGGAGATCCAAGTGTGAGCACAGGATATGACCCAGGAGCAGCAAAGATGGTACTTTGTTGGTTGTGGAGTGTGCTGCATTAGGTATTGCAGGGTGGAAATTGACAAGCTTCTGAAGCCATGTCAGTGTAGTGTGCTCTGCTGACATTGCTCACTGTGCATGCTTAAGACTCTGGACAAACCATTAAACCAAGTCATTTGTAGCTGGGTGGTATGGTGCAGATGTAATATATCTTATTCCATTCATTTTCAGGAATGACTGAAACCATTCCACAACAAACAGTGCTCCATTATCACTGACTAAGTGTTTCGGAACACCAATCCTTGCAAAGAGGATCAACACATCAACAGTGTGCGAGGCTGTAGTGGAGGCTGTTGGGAACACTTCTGGCCACTTTGTAGCTGCACGCACTACTACCAAGAAATCTGTGCCCATAAATGGTCCAGCAAAATCCACACAAATCCTCTACCAGGGCAATGCAGGCCATTCCCAGGGATAGTGAGGCATTGCTTTTGGCATCATCTAGATGTGGTGTCAGCATGAACAGTGCATGGCAAGCTGCTCAGTCTGTTGATCTATACCAGCCCACCGGACAAAGCTTTCAGTCAACACTTTCATTTTGACCACAACGAGATAGAAAATAGGTGCAGGAGTAGGCCATTCGGCCCTTTGAGCCTGCACCGCCATTCAGTATGATCATGGCTGATCATCCACCTCAGAACCCTGTACCTGCCTTCTCTCCATACCCCCTGAACCATTTAGTCACAAGGACCATATCTAACTCCCTCTTAAATATAGCCAATGAACTGGCCTCAATTGTTTCCTGTGGCAGAGTTCCACAGATTCACCACTCTCTGTGTGAAGAAGTTTTTCCTCATCTCGGTCCTAAAAGGCTTCTCCTTTATCCTTAAACTGTGACCACTCGTTCTGGACTTCCCCAACATCGGGAGCAATCTTCCTGCATCTAGCCTGTCCAATCCCTTTAGGATTTTATACGTTTCAATAAGATCCCCCCTCAATCTTCTAAATTCCAACGAGTATAAGCCTAGTCGATCCAGTCTTTCATCATACGAAAGTCCTGCCATCCCAGGAATCAATCTGGTGAACTTTCTTTGTACTCTCTCTATGGCAAGGATGTCTTTCCTCAGATTAGGGGACCAACACTGCACACAATACTCCAGGTGTGGTCTCACCAAGGCCTTGTACAACTGCAGTAGAACCTCCCTGCTCCTGTACTCGAATCCTCTTGCTATGAATGCCAGCATACCATTTGCCTTTTTCACTGCCTGCTGTACCTGCATGCCCACTTTCAATGACTGGTGTATAATGACACCCAGGTCTCGTTGCACCTCTCCTTCTCCTAATCGGCCACCATTCAGATAATAATCTGTTTTCCTGTTCTTGACACCAAAGTGGATAACCTCACATTTATCCACATTAAATTGCATCTGCCATGAATTTGCCCACTCACCTAACCTATCCAAGTCACCCTGCATCCTCTTAGCATCCTCCTCACAGCTAACACTGCCGCCCAGTTTCGCGTCATCCGCAAACTTGGAGATGCTGCATTTAATTCCCTAGTCTAAGTCATTAATATATATAGTAAACAACTGGGGTCCCAGCACTGAGCCTTGCGGTACCCCACTAGTCATTGCCTGCCATTCTGAAAAGGTCCCGTTTATTCCCACTCTTTGCTTCCTGTCTGCCAACCAATTCTCTATCCACATCAATACCATACCCTCAATACCGTATGCATTAAGTTTGCACACTAATCTCCTGTGTGGGACCTTGTCAAAAGGCTTTTGAAAATCCAAATGTACCACATCCACTAGTTCTACCCTATCCACTCTGCTAGTTACATCCTCAAAAAATTCTATGAGATTCGTCAGACATGATTTTCCTTTCACAAATCCATACTGACTTTGTCTGATGATTTCACCGCTTTCCAAATGTGCTGTTATCACATCTTTGATAACTGACTCTAGCATTTTCCCCACCACCGATGTCAGGCTAACCTGTCTATAATTTCCCAGTTTCTCTCTCATTCCTTTTTTTTAAAAGCGGGGTTACATTAGCCACCCTCCAATCCTCAGGAACTAATCCAGAATCTAAAGAGTTTTGAAAAATCATCACTAATGCATCCACTATTTCTTGGGCTACTTCCTTAAGCACTCTGGCATGCAGACCATCCAGCCCTTGGGATTTATCTGCCTTTATACCTGCAATTTACCTAACACCACTTCCCTACTAACATGTATTTCCCTCAGTTCCTCCATCTCACTAGACCCTCTGTCCCCTACTATTTCCGGAAGATTATTTATGTCCTCCTTAGTGAAGACAGAACCAAAGTAGTTATTCAATTGGTCTGCCATGTCCTTGTTCCCCATGAACCAGTAAGTAGCTCCTCCAACACTTTAGCTCTCAGCTTGGATGGTACAGTAAATCTCAATCCCCATATAAAGCAAACACTCTCATGGGCAAGTTCATCTCAGTGCTGGTAAAAACGAGGGAACTCAAATTTCTGCTGCACATTCCAGCCATTTTGGGTGACCATGTAGACCTAAGACAGCATGGGATCTTTTCTGGTTTCCCTTTGGATCATCTCTGTCATAATAGGAAGACTTTCAAAATGGATTAGGAAGAAGTGTGTCCTCTTTTGTAATTTTTTTCAGGCATTTCCTATCCCAAGGGAAAACAGGACAATCCATCAGCATTTCCATGATTAGTTGTCCTCTTGAATTCGATCTTGTAATTGTATTGTGTCCTCCAAGAAACAGAGCCCATCTCTGCATTTGTGCTACGGCAGTTTGTGGACCACCCTTCTGTGGATTGAAAATGGACACCAATTGTTGATGATCAGTAATTAGAGGGTAGACTCTCTCTCATACAACTACTGGTTGAAATGTGTTAACCCCATACTAGACTTTAGGTGTCCCTGTCAATTGTGCATAACCTTTCTCTGTAGTGGTAAGGGAATGCCCTGCAAAAGCAATGGGGTATCCACCTCCATCACTCATAACTATGCCATATGGTAAGAAGTCACAGACAAGCATCACTGGATATTGTGGATCATAACATATGAGTACAATGTCTGATATCACCACTTCCTTTGCCTTTTGGAAAACCACCTCACAGTGCTTTTTCCATTGCTGTTTCTTCCGAATCTGTAGTAATGAGTTCAAGGGGTGGAGCACAGTGGCCAGGTTTGGCAGGAATCTGTTGCAATCATTGAAAAATCTTAAAAAGGACCACAACTGTGCCACATCCTTTGGCCTTGGGCCATCCACCACAGTCTGAGTTTTATCAGCACATTTGTGTAAACCTTGTGCGTCAATGGTGTGACCACGGTAAGTGATGCTTGGTTTGAAGGATTCACATTTGTTGCATTCTGCTCTGAGCCCATAATCTAATATTTTAACACTGTACTGAGGTTTTGGAGATGTTCCTTGTCATCCTTACCAGTAACAATGAAGTCATTCAGGTAGATCAGATTTGCAGCACCTGGTCCATAGCTTTCTGCCAGAGTGCAGGTGCAGATGCTTTCTCAAAAAAAGGCCTATTGCGTCAATAAAGCCCTTTGTGAGTGCTTATGGTGAGAAAAACTTTGGACTCTCCTTCCATCTCTGTTTTCAGGTAGGGCTCAGCTAGCTCTACTCTGCTGAAGTGTTTCCCTCATGAAAGGTTTTCAAAGATATCCTTTATCCTGGGCAGAGAGTATTGATCTAATTTCAATACCTCAAATCCTGACAGATCCATCCTTCTTGGCTACTAGGAACTTCTGGAGCTGTCCATGGGTTCTGCTCAATCTTGGAAAGGATTCCTTTAGCCTCCCATGCGATCTAGCTCACTGGCTACTTTATCACGAACAGTAAAAGGAAGTGTAGAGTCTTTGTAAATCTTGGGTGTGTCATTTTCATTTAGCACTACTTTACACTTGATATGTTTGAGTTACCCATTGCCATCCTTGAACACGGCATCATACAATACCTTTCTTAATTCATTTTCACATGACTCTGCTGGAGGAAATGCGGCATGCAAATTGTGGATGGCTCTTCAGCACGTTGTAGTTGTCTCAGCCAATCATGGTCCCACAATGCAGGTCCTCCTGTTTTTTTACCACATACAAGTCCAATGCGTCTAATTGGTTGTTATAGTTCACTGTTACAAATATAATTCCTACAGCTATAATCTTTTCTCCACTATAAGTTCTTTGTTGGATATCTGTAGGCTTCCAGTTCAGTTTCTTTGAAATACTTTTCAAACTCATTTTGAGTAATGACTGAAACAATGAACCAGTATCCAATTCCATTTTAATTAATTTGCCTTTCACTTCTGACATAAGCCATATTGCTTGTCACTTGTTAGTTTTTGCATTGTATATCTCAAGGCTATATAGTCCTAGATCACTCTAATCATCTTTTCATCAGCAGCCTGCAGTTTATACTTTATACTTTACTTTATACTTTATTGTCACCAAACAATTGATACTAGAACGTACAATCATCACAGCGATATTTGATTCTGCGCTTCCCGCTCCCTGGATTACAAATCGATAGTAAATATTAAAAATTTAAATTATAAATCATAAATAGAAAATAGAAAAAATGGAAAGTAAGGTAGTGCAAAAAAAACCGAGAGACAGGTCCGGATATTTGGACGGTACAGCCCAGATCCGGGTCAGGATCCGTTCAGCAGTCTTATCACAGATGGAAAGAAGCTGTTCCCAAATCTGGCAGTACGAGTCTTCAAGCTCCTGAGCCTTCTCCTGGAGGGAAGAGGGATGAAAAGTGTGTTGGCTGGGTGGGTCGTGTGTTTGATTATCCTGGCAGCATCACTCCGACAGTGTGCGGTGTAAAGTGGGTCCAAGGATGGAAGATTGGTTTGTGTGATGTGCTGCCCCGTGTTCACGATCTTCTGCAACTTCTTTCGGTCTTGGACAGGACAACTTCCATACTCTTTTTGAAACTGCAACTTGAATTTTTATCTTTATCTCTTCCCTGTGCAGTCGATTTATTTTGTCTTCCTGCCATGTTCATTGTATGTGTCCTACTTTGTTGCATTTTCTGCAAGTTTCACCTTTAAATTTGCATTGGTTTGATGTATGTGAGCCCTTGCAATTTGTTCAGCCAGGTGGTTTTCTGCTTGGACATTGCAATTTTGTTCACACTCACTTTCATTCCTGACCGCACCTCATGAGCATCTCTGGCTGCTGTTTCCATTTCATCTGCTTTTAAATGTGAGTTGTGCTTCAGTTAAGAGCCATTTTGAAATGTTTTCTTGTAAGATTCTACCAACTAAATGATCCCTCAGTGTATCATGGGCCTGGAGTGAGTCACTGGGCAGCGTGGTCTAGTCCCCGAACGCTTCGCAATAGCCAGTCCTAGTGCAAGATAGTGTTTAGACAATCTAAATGCTGGTCCTGATTGGAGGCAAGTGCTGATTTTGCTCACTCTCCATGATGTTCACTCCTCTCTCCATGGTGCAGGAACCTTTCACTGTTCCGGTGTTGGGTCAATTTAAACACCACTCCAGATAGATAGAAAAGACAGTATGACAGGATCTGAAGTGAGAGCTGACTTTTCTCATTCTGAAATGGGCAATCCTCTCTCCATGGCACTGAGGCTATGAAGACTGTCACGGCTGCTGTGCTCCAGGCCCACTAATATGATGAACTGATATGTGAGGCTTTGGCCCTACTCCAGGCTGCCCTGGACTGCAGACCTGAGGATCAACTTGGTTCGGAATATTGTTGTCTGCTTCAATTGTTTGCATGATTTGTGCTTTCTTTCACCTCTCTCTTGTGCAATGGATGTTGGTCTTTTATTTTTCTTTAATTGGTTTATTTTAGATTTCTTGCTTTGTGGTTACCTGTAAGCAAACAAATCTCAATGTTTGTACATTCTTTGATAGTAAATGTACTTTGAATCTCTTAAATCATGACTCATTAAGCCTGTCACTGAACTAACAATGCTCTACGATTCCTTCAATTCAGCCACGTGAGCTGAAACAGACTCCCCTTCCTTTTGATTCCATTTATGAAACTTAAAGCATTCTGCAATCAACAATGGCTTTGATTCTGAATGTTTCTACATTACATTCACAATATCAGCAAAGCTCATTTTGGCTAGTTTGGTTAGAGCAGCAACCGTATGCTCTTGCACCTATTACACTCAGCAAAACTGGCACTTGCTTCTTACTGCTATTCCATTTGTTTCAAAATACTACTCAATTCATTCGGTATACATTATCCAATTATCTGTTGCACAATCAAACATGCCTACCTTTCCAATGTAGCGAGCCATTTCTGCTTTTTTAAAAATTTAATATGATTATCACCCATTATTCACTGTTTATAAACCCATGAATTTTGTCCATTTTCTAACCCAACCGTCTCTCCCTCCTTCTGAAGAAACATGAGCTGTACTTTTTTTTCTAAACTCCGTACCATTCTGAAGAAAAATTGTGCTGCACTTCAACAGGGGGGTACTCATCTCAGGTTCATCTTAAAGCTTCCTCATGATTACCATTATATTTTGTAAGTTCAGAAACAAATCAGAAGATAAGCATGTGAACTGGGGGACACGTGTCTATTTAGTTTCCATTCTTTAGTGAGGTGCACACATATAACATTGTAGTGTAATGACATGCCATTCATGTACTTCTTAGATATAACCTGTAATGAATTACATAAATAAACAAGAATGCTTAATCAAACAATATGTTTACAATATTTCTCAAATAGTACTGAAATATTAAATAGATGAAACCCCTATTTACTGAGCATCTCTAGAGACAAGGATGGCTAGTCCCTCGCTAACAAGCCAATGGACCCAGTGGTGAGAAAACCACCTTTCTCAAATTCCGTATGTCTAAGGTTGATATGACTTGGGTCCCACCAGACTGGGAGATTCAGGATGTTTCAACCACCCGCATCCCAATACTATGTAAATGTAAACATGCCCACTTGCAATTACCTGACAGCAAGAAATAACAGATTATACACTGCATACAATTATAAAGAAAGTATATTTACAAATTTCAGTTTTATTGAACAGTTATTAGAAAAAGAAAACAACAATTAAAAGGGCACATTACAATTAACCCAGTTCAAATGTGCACTTAAGTTGGAGCTCATCTTGAAGTTGTCTTTAACTCACGTGCTGGATCCACGGTCTGCATGAAAGCAAACACCACCTTCTGAATGTTGCTCAAAATTCATCTCAAACAAATGGGTTCCCCCAAAGGAGCATTGGTCCTTCCTGCTTGAAGCAATTCATCTGCACAAAGCACCTTGTGCAACAGGGGCGGCATCCTCGGCCACCCTCCCTCCTGTCTCCTCCCAGCTCCTGCCAAAAAGACCTTGACCCACACCAGTGTCCATCACAAAAAACGTCTCTGCTCAGTGTTCTCCGGAAACTTCTCCCAACTCCATCATCCTGATTGGATAACACTACATTCCTAAGCATGAACATCATAACCCCTTTTACTTAGCTCAAGCCCAGACAGGTGCTCTTGCAGGACTGCTAAAATGAAATACCTGCAGCATAGCAGTAAGAATTTTAACCAGGGTGTTACATACACAACTGTTGGTGTGGAACATAAACACAGTTGACAATGAACAGTTGAGCCTAAAATCCTAATGCACTGTACAATTGGATCTCTGCAATTCTTCAAAAGAAAACAAAATCATTAAAGACTATTATCATCCTCCTTTCAAATGTTTTTTTTGCGCTGATAATGTTCCTCCCGTGAACTAGGTATTTCCTCCCTGAACACAATGTTCTTCTATGGCATTTTGCCTTTGAGCCAAATATGATGACATCTTATTGATCATGATACTATTAGTCATATATTCAAATTAGTTAACTTGCTTAAAGGCCAGTAGCATATACTGTTCATTTTTTGACTTGCATTGGAAATGCACCTTATTATGTGTTAATATATTGTGTTATGTACTGTGTTGTGTACCTTGGTCCAGAGGAACGTTGTTTCATTTGGTGGTATACATGTAGATGGTTGAATGACAATAAACTTGAACTTGAACTCAATCCTAGGGCCTGAGTGGCCAAAGTTTTCTTTATTCAGCAAGACAGAATGAAAGGGGGTTCCATTAAGAACATGCACAAGAGTTATTCAATTGACAGGGTGTTTGATTGGTTTGAGTTTGAAAGTGCTTTGGTATCAATGAATCATCATGAGAAGGTCCACAACATGAATACTCACTGAAGCCAATCATCCTCTTGATTGTAAAGAACAAAGAGAATTCATTTAGGTCTTCTTATAAAGTTGGCTTGGCAGCAGGATAGAGAGCTTAACTGGTGTCTAGTAAATGTCAGAACTGTTTGCTAAATGTAGATAAGTTCTTCAGTGTCTAACAATTCTATTTAGGAAAAAATGCAATCAAAAGTATAAGAAAGACTCTGTAGATGCTGTGAACCAAACTAAATCAGACCAACCAGAAAATACTCCACACATCAGTGTGAGAGAGAAAGGGGGCTTCAGGTTAACATCAATAGCAACATAGAATTACTTACCTCAAAATTTGTTTCTAGAACTGTTGAGTGTGGATTCCACCTCCAGCTTATCAACAGGGAATTTTATGTAAACATTTCCTGTTCTCAAAGAGGAGGGTGGGTGAAATTCTCTCTAGTTCATTTTGTAACTAAGGTTCATATGAACAAGCTGATGCAAGTTGGTGTGCAGCAGTACAAAACATATTTTCAAGTCTGATGACTCACCAGAAAAACCTAGAAGAAAGTTAATTTGGTTCTAAGGACTATGATTCATCCTGCTTGATTCCAGGCAATTCACCAAGCAGGTGCCTAATAAGTATGAATGGTCCTTCCTAGCCAAGCTGCATACAGCTCTGTATATTTAAGTGATTAAACAATAGTAGTACCCCTATACGCAAGGGTTCCTTAGTCTTAGCTTTTGCTAACTTGTGCCCAAACTACCTGTGATTAGGCTCTTCACTGGATAAACTTTAATTCCAGTAACATCGATAAAGTATATGTTTGTCTGTTAGATTGTTTGTTTGTTTGTTTGTTTGTTTATTTATTGATTGATTGAGATGCAACATGGAATAAGCCCTTCGGAGCCTTCAAGCTGCACCACCCAGCATTCCCCTGATTTAATCCTACCCTAATCATGGGACAATTTACAATGACCAATTAACCTACTAACCACTGCATCTTTGGATTGTGGGATGAAACCAGAGCATTCAGAGGAAACCCACAAGGTCACAGGGAAAATGTACAAACTCCTTACAGATAGTGGCAGGAATGGGTTATACAGGCTTACCTTTCCTACTTTGACCCTAGAATAAAGACCCCAAGTAACACTGACATTTCTGTTTGCATCCAACTCTTCTCACTCCGGACAAACCAAGACTTCTCCCCTCAGCTGGATATATTCTATTTTCATTATATTTAGTGTGTAACAATCTTCTAATGTGTGTCTGTTGCAGCTTTCTGATTGAGCTGCAAGTAACTTCAGAAAGTAGTGATGGGCTATGCTGTCTTTTAGATCCTCTCGCACACCCTTCACCATAACAAAAACTCAATGGAAGGCAGCATTGTTACCAAAGTAAGAATCATGCGGAGGGCGGTGAGTGCATGGAATGAGGAGCCAGAAGCTGTTGAGGCAGGTAGAGTAGTATCATTTAGGAAGCACTTGGATAGGTACATGGAGGAGTGGGGCTTAGAGGGCTATGGGCTGAATGCATGTTATCGGGACTAGCTGGATGTGCACCATGGACATGTGAGCTGAAGGCCCTGTATCCCTGCTGTCTTGCACCGTGACTATTATGTGACGTAGCCCAGTTTGTATTGCTTTCTCATGTCCATTTGGCTTTGGTGATCATTTGAAATCACCTCCCAGCATCACCGAGGGCTGGCATTGAGTATGAGTTGACTCATTGAGATCTGAGACCCAATAAGGAGAAAACTTATGTTCCTGTCTTTATACTCACTTTCTCGATTTAATACCATTTATCTGCCACGATCAAATTTATAATGGTCAAAATGTCTTTACTATTTCACAAACATTTATGATAATTCATTATTTTCTTGCCTGGTATGCTTCTGATTAAACAAACATACGGAAAGATACACAAAGAATATTTTAAAACACTGGAAAAGCCTGCGCTTGAAACTTGCCACACTAAAATCACATTGACAGTAATTCATTAGCTGATTCTATCGTCAGAAGACACTCTTCCAAATGCCATGCCAACTCTACAGTTAAACTGGACTGGTAATGAATAACCTGCCTCTGAACCAAACTATTGGCACTGACATTGCCTCAGTTAATAAAGGGACAATGTAACTGACTGATGTACTTGCCAAATTTGGAAGGTTTTCTCGCAACTGAAGAAAAACACCAGGTATTTGAAATACCAGGCGTGGACAGAAACTTGTGTGAAACTTAAACTTTTATTAAGACAAGATATTTGTTCTATGTTGTAATTAATTCCATAGTTCTTAAGTTGTTCTACAGAACCTTAACAGTCCTTGAATTAATGCAAATGAAAAAGGCCTTGCTATTAACATCATACTATCACCATAACCTTTGCTGTGTTAATATATTTGCTCTTGCAAACTATTTCTTAATCCTAGAAAATTATATTTGCTTAGTTTTAATTTGTCTTTAAAGATGAACCATTTGCTGGTTCTTTTTCTTTCACCACACAAACTTCTTCAAACTCCAGGCACAAAAAGGCCTCGACTTACACAAGAAAACATTTAAAGGCATCCCACTTTCCAGCAGCATCATTATTACCCCTGCCTAGTTTATTTGTCCACTTACTTGCTTGCTTCCTCGAAATACATTGTTATCATTAATTTCTTCCACACCTTTGCCTTAATTGATTAAAGCTAATGATCTTTGTGCCCACGTGTTCCCTACAATGGAGAATTGGTACGCTTCCAGATCTCCACTAAGACTTAAGCCAAATTATCATATCTGACTAAAGCAATGCAAAATGGAAAGATTGTCTATTCTGTCTAGAATTTCAGTTGCTTGCCCTTCAATACTATTGCAGTAGTAGCAGTGCAATTACTTGGGTTGTGTATGACGTTCTCCCAAAGGGTTATTTCCTTAATGGAGAATGCCTGTGCATGAGTTTGTTTAAGATGGGGAAACTGATGCATGGGCAGCAACCACACGGCCTTTAACATATCGGGATTAGGATCCAGCCGCATGGAGTGCAAGACAACTTCATTGCTGCAGCCTTCCTCCGCCTTCAGTGCTGTTACGATGTGTGGTCATCTTCCACCAACTCCACCATCGAGGTCTCGGTTGGTTTGCTCTTTGTCCGTAATGGATGTGGTATGCAATTTTATCCTAGTACAATTGAAAGTGAGTTCTTCCTGAATTGTGACATTGCTGTTCCTTGCTGCTTTTGCCTAAATGAAGAATCATTATCCCATTCCGGGAGGCTTGACCTTAGAGGTGCTGCAGAATAAAGGGAATATTGGAAGTAGGTGAGAATAGAATGTGTGAAGTTAGTGGATGGTGTGATAGCTTGTGTGCTTAGTGATATGTGGGTGTGTCTGAATAAACCAATACATTAAAGAACAGATTTTTCATTACCGTGCAGTTTACCTTATCTTTTTTTTGTAAGCCATGAGATTTCCTGTATTGCTGCTGAATGAGTTTCCTATCAGGCTCTCCTTGTGGTGGTTTTGGGAAGCTTCCTGGCCATATTGTGCAAAGAACTTTCCTCCTGGCATTCATTTCATTGTTCACATTTTGAGCTCACTCCTCCTCTGCAGCATCTCTGCCCTCCAGGAGAGCCACAGTGTGTCTTCCTTCTCCTTTATAAAAATATATGACTCTTATTTTATTGCTGATGGCAACAGTGCTGAACTGCATTTAAGAGCTGGGCAAATTGTATTTTGAAGTTTCGTTCTGAATACAAAACACTCTAACTCTATTTCAAATGTCTTTTTGGCCAATTTTAGATGAGGTAGTAAATTGGATTCAACAGTGGCCTCACGGGAGAGCCAGTGAGTCGTAGCAGTTGGCTGCCTCTCTGGAGGACTGTAACTAGTGTTGTACCACAGGGGTCAGTGCTGGGTCTGTTGTTGTTTGTTGTCTATATCAACAATCTGGATAAACTAGATCATAGAGTTTGCAGATGACACCAAGGTCAGAGGCATAATGGACAATGGGGAAGGCAATCAAAACTTGCAGTGGAATCTGGACCACTTGGAAAAATGGGGTGAAAAACAGCAGATAGAATGTAATGCAGATAAGTTTGAGGTGTTGCACTTTGGGAGGACAAACCAGTGAACACAGTAAGGCACTGAGATGAGTGATAGAACAGAGGGATCTGGGAATATAGATCCTCAATTCCTTAAAAGTGGAATCACAGGTAGATAGGGTCATAAAGAAAACTTTTGTGTTAGTCTTCATAAATCAAAGTATTGAGTAGAGGAGTTGGAATGTTCTGTTGAAGTTGTACAAGATGTTGATGAGGCCTAATTTGGAGTATTGTGTGCAGTACTGCAGAAAAGATATCAATGAGATTGAAATTTACACGGATGTTGCTCAGACTTGAGAACCTGAGTTAAAGAGAAAGGTTGAATAAGTTTGGACTTTATTCCCTGGAGCGTAGGAGAATGGGGTGGGGGGTGGATTTGATAGAGGCATACAAAATTATGAAAGGCTTAAACAGATATAAAACAAGCAGGCTATTTCCACTGAGGTTGGGAGAAACTAGAACTAGAGGTCATGGGTGAAGGGTGAAAGGGGAAAGATTTAATAAGAAACCTGAGGGGAAGTACTTCATTGAGTGGGTGAAGAGAGTGTGGAACAAGCTGCCAGAGGTAGTGGTGAATGCGAGGTGGAGTTCAACATTTAAGAGAGATTTGGACAAGTACACGAACAGGTGGGGTATGCAGGGCTACGGTCCAGGTGTAGGTCAACAGGACTAGGCAGAATAACAGTTCAGCACAGACTAGATGGGTCAAAGGGCCAGCCTCTGTGCTTCAGTGTTCCATGATGCTACGGCTATTTTGCACAAGGACCTCAAAGTGTATTTTGGCACAAGCACTGAATGCAATGACATTTTATTGAACTAAAAACAGATGTATTCCAATTTCGAGACAATAGTATTAGTAGACGAATGGCTTAAATGTAATTTTGTAAAACAATTTATGCAAAAGGAAGCCATCTGAACAGAAATCCTTAAAACTTGAAGTTAAAAGTTGATAAGGGTGTAAAGGGAGATCCCTTTAAAACAGAGATGAGGAGGAATCTCTTCTGTCAAGGGTTTGTAAATCTGTGGCCACAAGAGTGCCGTGGCAGTCAAGTCATTGGATATATTTAAAGTGGAGATTGATAAGTTCTTGATTGGTAAGAATGTTAAGAATTACAGAGAAGACAAGAGAATGGGGTAAAAGAAAATTAACCATAATTGAATGGCAGAGCAAACTCAATGGACCAAATCTCCTGATTTCTCTCCTACATCTCGTGATCTTATAAATAAAAGTATATTTTGAGAAAAATGTATATGTCTGTCACAAAAATATAAAAGACAACTATTTTAATAGACAGAGTAAGATAAATTCTGCGAGGGAGCCACCATGGTATCATACATGTAGGAAAATTGATTGCCTACCTATTGAAATCAATAGGTAAAGTCAGATGTAATTGTAGATGACTTGCCAATATTTATATTTTTACTTCCAGGAAAAGCCAAGGTAGGGTTTTTAGCTTTCATTCCAATATTTTGAGAACACACAAATATAATCATGTCCTAAATTTTGGATGAAATGCACGGTGTTGAAGTCAACAGAACTGCACCTGACTCCACAGCAGTTATTCAAAGACAACTCCACATTTTATCCAAAGCCTTAGATTTATATTGATCACAGAAGATAAATATTTATTGGATTTACTAATGTTTTGTAGAATTCTGTAAAGTGTTTAGTTTTTTCCATGCCTGTGAATTAATTCACATTTTTATATTTATTCACAGAATTATTGTTCACATTATCTCAATGGAATAATTCAAGGCCCTTTTGTGTTTTAAAAAGACTGCCTTCCAGATTCTGTATAGCCTTCCAATAATTCAGTAATATAAGGAATTGTACTTCATTCAATTTTATTGGCAAATCAATTTAGCCCTAGTTGCATGAGGATTTTTCCAACATATGTTTTCCAAATTTTTTCATAAATATTATATGTAATACACACATGCATTTGTTTTTCCATTTAATCACCTTTTGTCATTTTTTTGCTATTTCTAAATAAGCAGTGCTGCAGAAAATGTTAGTGTTTCTAGGTTACTAACAACTCAAGGGAAATGGGTCATTTACACAATGTATAATGCAAGAACCATTCAGGTGAACAATTCATATTTTCTATTATACCAGCAAAGCTTACAGTTTCTCCTCAATGGAGCTACTGAATTCTTGACAATTTTATGATATCCTCACCAACTATTACGATGTTTTAAATTAATAGAATTTTAAATATTTTTAATAACAGGACTAAAGGTAATGACTGTATAAATATAAAAAGTCTTGCCAAAATTTGGATCAGTTGTTCCCTTGTTATCCCCTTAACAAATCATGTTAGTCAGAATGGTTTTCCCTTTAAGTACACCTTGATAAAAAGACAGGCCCATTGGCCACTAAGCTGTACTATCAAACACCCTGTTTACTCCTACCAGAATCAGATTTAATATCAAAGTTCAAAGTACATTTATTATTAAAGTATGTATATATCATATAGCCTTGAGATTCATCTCCTAATAGGCAGCTACAAAACAAGAAACCCCAAAATGCCCATTAAAAGAGACTGACAAAATACCCAATGTGCAGAGAGAGAGAAAAAAAACAATCCATGCAAAAGAATAAAAGTCAGCAAATATCATTTAGAACAAAGTGGGTCTCACAGGAGACTGCATTGTGCCGCTGTACCAACCCTGAATCCATGAAATTCATATCAACTGTCCTTGATTAGTCCATACCTTTCCAAATTGTTTCCAATTAACCAGCAACCAAAAATAAACTAACTGGTCTGTAACTTAGTTCATTCCTAGCTCTCTTTTTAAACAGTGGATCAACATTCAGTGTCCTACAGTCCTCTGGCAGTATTCCTACAGAAAGGGAGAGTTGAAAAATATTAGTCAGAGGCCCTGCAATTTCTTCTCCTAAGAGTTGCTGGAAATACTTCATCAAGGTTGATGATTAATCCACTTTGAACTCCACACTACTTTTTTTTAACCAGGAAAATGCATTTAAGCACATGCTCATAAACAGACCCTATTTTAAATAGATTGGTAAATCTCCAAGAGAAAGCTCGTTTTGAACAGTGAGTTGATGATTATACTCATGTTTGGCCTCACATTCTTCAGAGGACTGCCAGCTATTTCTTTCCACTGTGTCAGTGTGCACATAACTTTGGAGCCTGCACATTCAAGGCTGAAGTAGTGAATGCTCTGGAGGTCATATCAGAGCTGAGCTCAACACAGAATCCTGGATTGAGTTCAATCATGCTGAGCACAGCCTATTTACACTTTATGACTGATCTCTCAGGCTTGGCAGGCATATCCAACATGTCCCCATTCATTCAAATGGTGTCAGCAGTCTTCATTAAAAAGGAAAGTTTAACCTTTTCTGGTTTCACTTTATACTTATGTTTAATTTACAGACTTTTTATGTATTTTGACAAATTTACTGTTCTATATTTAAATATTTTTGAAACATTCAAAAATATTTTTCTATAAATAATATATATATAGTCCCAATTGCCTCCATGTTGCTCACCATTTAAACTAATTTGAGATTGGGCCTTTGGCGGCACAGGAGTCAGACCACAACCAGCACAGTCACAGCTGGTATATGGCTGCCAATCACAGGATGACCACAGCACTGAGGCTGCCTGGACATTCACAGTAAATGACTATGGAGGTGGTGAAGGAAGTACACTTAGGATGCAGGCTGTCTTGAATACAACTCTGGCTGTTGATCCAGCATCTTGCATTCTCCAGTACTCAGATTCTGCACAACGTATTAGCCAGCATGCCACTGATTATATTCATTAATATCTTTACGGATGTAAGATGACAGTTTTTTAAAAAGGCATAATAATGAATTAAGGGCAGGTAAAGGAAATCTGAAATTTAGTAAGCACAAAATTACTTTTCAAAAAAGGGTAACATGAAGACATTCTAACTTACAAGAAGGCTAGTTTCAATGCGCCACCAGGAACTGAGAAGTATTCACTAACATGAGAATTTAAACGAGTACTGATGTGTTTCTTCGTTTGTCAGAGCAACTCTGGAAGCAGAAACAGCCATTGCAATAGGACAGACCCTGCCCAGTTTGAGCCCGACCAATCGGCTGGAGGTCTGGCTCCCAGAGGAAGAAAAACACAGGAACATGAAGGAAACATCAAGCTTTGCAGACTGGTAACCAGGAAGTGCTGATGGTTTGCTCTAACAGAGGCAATCTGTTCTTTTATTTCTCTCTCCACTGATGCTGCCCAACCTGCTGAATACTGTTAATTTTTACTTTTATTTCAAATGACATTGTCCTTTCCCCTTTAACAAGTATTAGAATGAATGATTCAACCATTTGCCTTAGTTACCGAATGCATCATATTTTCCACTGACACCTACCCATTTGCCAGTCACCGCCCATGGATTGTGGTGTTGCTTTCAGGATTGCAGCAACTAAATATTTACAACACTCAAGACATATAAAAATAAAAGGACATTTAAAAAAACTAACTTTCTAACTGCAATTTAAGGCTCTAAAAATACTCAAATGTTTAAAGGTAATTAAATAAATTTAAACTAACTAATAACATACAGTCCATTGCCATTTCTCTTAAAACATTCCTTCTCAGTTCTTTTCAATGGATCCACAGTAATTGCACTCGTTAGGCACAGACAAAGGCTAGAATATCTGAGAATACCTGTTGGGCTGCTTGGGGAGTCCATCAATGTAGTTCAGTTGTCCTAAAACCAGTTTTGCCAAAGTGGATGGCTGCACTTGGGAGTAGTGTTTCTTTTGGGTTAGGTGCTTAAAATTCAGCAGATCCACATGGAAAATCTACCCTAATCCATGATATAGACTTTATTATTTATTTGATAGAAGAACTGGGATAATCCAAGTGTTCTTCTTTGATAAATTTGTGTGATAAGATGGTAGTTTAATTATTTTCGAATAGTGTAGGACCATTGGTCAAAATTTTAAATTACGATCTCAGACTGATAAGGCTGATGACAAAAGACCTGATAAATTATCAGTTTTTTGCTGCGTTTTCAGCCTTTACATGGGAGTTAAAGCGATCCTGACATGTGAGTTAAAGTGATCTTGACATATGTAAACTTCCATTTACTAGCATAGTTCAGCCCAATACACATACCAGGAGATGTGCTTGGCAGGCATGCAGCTGTCAGTTTGGGAAGACAAGGCTGAGCAAATGGATGGTTAGTATTAAATGACAGTTCTTAGCAAGCATGGTTGAAAGAATTAATTGAGTGACAGTAAAATAAGTTAGTCATAGAGCACTACAAAAGAGAAACATGCCCTTCAGCCCATTTAGTCTCTGCTGAACTACTTTCCGCCTAGTCCCATTGTCTTGCACCCGGACCCTAGCCCTCTACACCCCTTCAAAAATGTACTATTCAAACTTCTCTTGAATCGTCAAATCAAACCCATATTCATCACTTCCACTGACAGTGCATTCCACACCTTCACCACTCTCCGAGCGAAGAAATCCCCCCTCAGATTTTCATAGAACATAGAAATCTACAGCACATTACAGGCCCTTCGGCCCACACTGTTGTGCTGACCACGTAACCTAGAAACTGCCTAGAATTTCCCTAGGGCATAGCCCTCTGTTTTTCTAAGCTCCACGTACGAGGCTCTTAAAAGACCCTATAGTATCTGCTTCCACCACCAGCAGTTCATTCCACACACCCACCACTCTGTGTGAAAAACGTACCCGTGATATCCCCTCGGTACCCATCTCCAAGCACCTTAAACCTATGAACCCTCATGTTAGCCATTTCAGCCCTGGGAAAAAGCCTCTGCCTATCTACACAATCAATGCCTCTCATCATCTTATACACCTCTATCAGGTCACCTCTCATCCTCTGTCATTCCAAGGAGAAAAATCCAAGTCCACTCAACCGATTCTCATAAGGCATGCGCTCCAATCCAGGCAACATCCTCGTAAATCTCCTTTGCACTCGATCTATAGTATCCACATCCTTCCTGTAGTGAGGTGACCAGAGCTGAACACAATACTCCAAATGGAGTCTAACTAAGGTCTTATATAGCTGTGACATTACCTCACAGATCTTGAACTCAATCGCATGGTTGATGAAGGCCAATACACCATACACCTTCTTAACTACAGAGTCAACCTGTGCAGCAGCTTTGAGTCTTCTATGGACTCGGACCCCAAGATCTCTCAGATCCTTCACGCTGCCAAGAGTCTTACCATTTATATGATATTCTGTCTTCAAATTTGACCTACCAAAATGAACCACTTCACACTTATCTGGGTTGAAGTCTATCTGCCACTTCTCAGCCCAGTTCTGCATCCTATCGATGTCTCACTGTAACCTTTGACAACCCTCCAGACTATACACAAAACCTTCAACCTTCATGTCATCAGCAGACTAACTAACCCACCCTTCTGCTTCTTCATCCAGGCATTTATAAAAATCACAAAGAGGAGGGGTCCCAGAACAGATCCCTATGGAACCCAAATGGTCACTGATGTCCATGCAGAATACGAACCATCTACAACCCCCCTTTGCCTTCTGTGGGCAAGGCAATTCTGGATCCACAAAGCAAGGTCTCCTTGGATCCCATGCCTCCTTATTTTCTGAAGGAGCCTTGCATGGGGAACCTTATCAAATGCCTTACTGAAATCCATATACACTACATCCACTTAAATATTTCACCTTTCACCCTTAACCCATGACCTCCAGTTCTGGTCTCACCCACCCTCAATGGAAAAAACCTTCTTGCATTTACACTATCTATAGCTTTCATAATTTTGTATACGTCTATCAAATCTCCTCTCATTCTCCTACACTCCAGGGAATAAAGTCCTAATCTATTCAGCCTTTTCCTAAGACAATAGGACCATAAGACACCGAGCAGAATTAAGCCATTTGGCCCATCGAGTCTGCTCTGCCATTCATCATGGCTGATCCTATTTTCCCTTCCTCAGCCCCACACCCTGGCCTTCTCCCCATAACCTTTGATGCCGTGTCCAATAAGAACCTATCAAGCGCTGCCTTAGATACAATCAATGACCTCACCTCCTCAGTGCCTGTGGTAATAAATTCCACAAATTCATGACCCTCTGGCTAAAGAAATTTCTCTACATTTCTGTTTTAAATGGATGCCCCTCTATTCTGAGGCTGTGCCCTCTTGTTCTAGACTCACCCACCATTAGAAACATCCTTTCCACATCTACTCTCTCTAGCCTTTTCAACATTTGAAAAGTTCCAATGAGATCCCCCTTATACCTCTAAGTTCCAGTGAGTACAGACCCAGAGTTATCAAACATTCCTCGTATGATAATCTTTTCATTCCCAGAATCATCCCTGTGAACATCCTCTGAACCCTCTCCAATGCCAGCACATCTTTTCTTAGATGAGGAGCCCAAAATTAGTCACAATACTCAAGGTGAGGCCTCACTAGTGCCTTATAAAGCCTCAGCAACACATCCCTGCTCTTGTATTCTAGACCTCTTGAAATGAATGCTAACAATGCATTTGCCTTCCCCACCACAGACTCAACCTCCAAGTTAACCCATCTGGTGTTCTGTACAAGGACACCCAAGTCCCTTTGCATCTCAGATTTTTGGATTTTCTCACTGTTTGGAAAGTAGTCTGCACATTCATTTCTTCTACCAAAGTGCATGACCATGCACTTTCCAACAATGTATTTCATTTGCCACTTTCTTACCCATTCTCCTAATCTGTGTAAGTCCTTCTGCAGCCTACCTGTTTCCGCAACACTACGTGCCCCTCCACTAATCTTCATATCATTTGCGAACTAGGTAACAAAGCTATTTATTTCATCATCTAAATCATTGATATACAACATAAAAAGAAGCGGTCCCAACACTGACCCCTGCGGAAAACCACTAGTCACTGGCAGCCAACAGGAAAAGGATCCTTTCATTCCCACTCACTGCCTCTTACCAATCAGCCAATGCTCTAACCATGCCAGTAACTTCTCTGTCATACCATGGGCTCTCAACTTGGTAAGCAGCCTCATGTGTGGCAGCTTGTCAAAGGCCTTCTGAAACTCCAAATATACAATATCCACTGCATCCCCTTTATCTATCCTATGTGTAATCTTCTCTAAGGATTCCAACAGGTTTGTCAGGCAAAATCTTCCCTTAAGGAAACCAAGCTGACTTTGTCCTATCTTGTCCCATGTCTCCAAGTACTCCATCACCTCATCCTTAATAATTGACTCCAACATCTTCCCAACCAGAGCTCAGGCTAACTGGTCTAATTTCTTCCTGTTGCCCTCCTCCTTTCTTAAAGAGTGGAGTGACATAAGCAATTTTCCAGTCCTCTGGCACCGTGCCAGAGTCTGATGATTTTTGAAAGGTCATTACTAATGCATCCACAATCTCTACTGCTACCTCTTTCAGAACCTTAGAGTGCAGTGCATCTGATTTGGGTAACTTATGTACCCATAGGTCTTCCTGCTTTTTGAGCATCTTCTCCCTTGCAATAGTAACTGCACTCACTTCTCTGCCCTCCCACACAGCCACCCTTCAACACCTGGCACACTGCTACTGATACAAAATACTAATTTAGTTCATCTGCCATGTCCTTGTCCCCTGTTATTATTTCTCCAGCCTCATTTTCTGGATGTCCTATATCCACTCTCCTCTATCTTTTATTTCTTACATACTTGAAAAAGCTTTTACTGTCCACTTTGATATTATTTGCTAGCTTGCTTTCATATTTCATCTTTCCCCTCCTAATGATTATTTTCCTTGCTCTCTGTGGGGTTTTAAAAGCTTCCCAATCCTCTGTCTTCCCATTAGTTTTTGCTTTGGTTGTATGCCCTCTTTTGCTTTTACAACAGCTTTGCCTTCCCTTGACAGCTATGGTTGTACTATTTTCTCATTTGAATATTTCTTAATTTTTGCAATACATCTATCCTGTACCTTTGTCATTTTTCCCAGAAACTTATGCCATTGCTACTCTGCTGTCGTCCCTGCCAGCATCTCAATCCAATTTACTTTGGGCAACTCCTCTCTCATTCCACTGTAATTTCTTTTACTCCACTGAAATACTGCTATGTCAGACTTTACTTTCTCCCTATCAAATTTCAAGTGATACTCAATCATATCTTGATCACTGCCTCTCAGGGGTTCTTTTACCTTAAGCTCTCTCATCACCTCTGGTTCATTACATAACATCACACCCAATCCAGTTTAGCTAATCCTCTAGTAGGCTCAATAACAAACTACTCTAAAAAGCCACCTTGTAGGCATTCAACAAACTCAATCTCTTGAGATCCATTTCCAACCTGATTTTCCCAAAATCTCCCTGCACATTGAGATCTCCCATGACTATCATAACATTGCCCTTTTGACACACCTTTTCTATTTCCCATTGTAATCTGTGGTCCACATCCCAGCTACTGTTGTGAGGCCTGTATATAACTGCCAAGCGGATCATTTTACCCTTGCGGTCTCTTAACTCAACCCACAAGGATCAAACATCTTCTGATCCTATGTCACACCTTTCTACTGATTTGCTGCCATTCTTTACCAGCAGAGCCACACCACCTCCTCAGGCTACCTTACTATCCCTTTGTTGCAATGTGTAACCTTGGACATTCAGTTCTCAACTACAACCACCCCTCAGTCACGATTCAGTGATGGCCATATCATACCTGACAATCTGTTATAGTTAAACAAGAACATCCACCTTGTTTCTTATACTCTGTGCATTGAGATATAACACTGAGTACTGTATTCTGCATCCCTGAAGCACTGATACTCACCCCACTGGGTGCAATTATGTCCTATCATCTGCCTGCCCTTCCTGACAGTCTGACTGCATGCTATCTTTGCTTTTTTCACCATCCATCCTATCCTAAGTCCCTTCAATCTTGTTTTCACTACCTGCCAAATTCGTTTATCCCCAACAGGTCGAACAAATCTGCTCGCGAGTACATTGGTCCCCCTCAGGTCTGGCTGCAGCCCATCACTTTTGAACAAGTCATACCTCCCCCAATAATCCAAGAACCTGAAGCCCTGCCCCCTGCACCAGCTTCTTAGCCATTAATTAATCTGCCAAATCACCCTGTTTCTACCCTCACTGGCATGTGGCACAGGCAGTAATCCAAAATTTACTGCCCAGGAAGTCCTGCTTCTCAGCTTTTTACCTAGCTCTCTAAATTCTTTTCAGGACCTTTTTGCTTTTCCTTCCTATGTTATTGTTACCGATATGTACCAGGATATCTGGCTGCTCCCCCTTCCTCTCCAAAATGCTGTTGACACAATCCAAGCTGTCCCTGTCCGTGGCACCTGGAAGGCAACACACTGTTTGGATGTCCCGTTCACGTCCACAGAATCTCCTCTCTGTTCCCCTATCGAGTCCCCTTCTCCCACTTTCCCTCCTGCACCACGGGATGTCCTCAGGGCCAGTAACCCAGTCTCTGTGGCATTCCCCTGGGAGGCCATCCCCCACAACAGTATCCAAAACAGTATACTTATTATTGAGAGGAATGGCCACAGGGGTGCTCTGCACCAATGCCTATTCACATTTCCACTTCTCCTGACAGTCACCTTGCTACTCACCTCCTGCAACTTCAGAATGACTATTTCCCTGTAACTCTGATCAATTATCTCCTCATTCTCCCATACAAGCCAAAGGTCATCCAACTGCTGCTCCAGATCCCTAACACAGTCTTCAAGGAGCTGCAGCCAGATGCACTTCATGCAGATGTAGTTTTCTAGCAGACTCTGTCCCCTAGGACTCCAACATCCGGCATGAAGAACACATAACAGACATTTACTACACTAGGTACAGTAAGAGAAAAATAAATCTTAACAGAAGCTTACCCAAAGCCAACGTCTCTTTCAAGCCAAAGCCTCCTTTGAGCTAAGGCCTCACTCCTACTCTCACTGCTGGCCACCCCACTTGTCCCTTCTGTACCTTTAAACAAGTGTCACCAACCTGCAAGGAAACCTCGCTGCTATGGCCTGCTCCTGCACCGATTGGGCCTTTCCACCCAACTCTCTAAATGCTCTTTTCAGGACCTCTTCAGGACTTCAAGTCCCAGCAACATCCTTATAAATTTTCTCTGTATTCTTTGATCTTATTTATATTTTCCCTGTAGGTAATTGACCAAAACTGCACACAATGCTGCAGATTAAGCCTCAGCAACATCTGTACAACTTCTGTATTCAATATTGTTTATGAAGGGCAATGTGCCAAAATCTCTCCACTATGTCCCTAGTCATCAGCCCTTGGAGTATCAATAAATTTATTCATCCATTTTCATGGGGGGGGGGGGTGTCTATCAAGAGGTTCCAATATAGTAAAATAACTGTTGACGTGATTTGTAACATGATGACACTACATGAAAAAAAGTGAGCTTCAAAGTGAAGTCCAAGTTTAATTGTCATTCAACCATACATGAAAATCCTGCCAAACCAAACAACTTCAACCAATAGCCCAGTGACTTGTCCCAAACTTTGCAGAAATTCTGACCAGATTATCGATATGAATCAGGCAATGGCTTCATGCTGTGATTTTGGGTTTTGGTGATGATAGAGGTCTTCCTCATATTCACACGTTCGCTCAGTTGTGATGGTCTATTCTACCTCCTGCCTCGCTCCAATCCCACATCCCAGTTTCGTGGAATGGAAGATTCATCTCCACTGCTAGCACATGCATCAGAAGGGAAGAGTTCAATTCAATTCGTTTGCAAGCAGTCTCTCAGCTGGTTCAATCTACAGCCTGAATGTGCACAATTTCCAATCGAAAGACAAATCCATCGGCAGAGTTGCTAATGGTAATCACCAAATTGCACGCATCTCAAAATAAATCCCGCACATTCCCGAGGCAATCACAGCTCCAGTCATGCTGTTAAGTGACTAAAAATGCATTACGAGGGGGAGCATCTCACATTACTTTTCCTGTTTGAGGTATCAGCAGCCCATTTTCAAAAAAAGAAATGGAATTCTTCCCACCTCTAAAATGGGGGTGAACGCCAAGAGAAAACTTGTAAAGTGCGTCTGCAAGATGTTGACTTTAGTAATATTTAGTTTTTCATCACGCATTCCAGGTACACCACACTTAAGGAATGTAATTCGTTGATCGTGACGTGTGCTGCAGAAATAAGGGATTCTGGTGTATGGAGTTGTATGGCCGAATCGGGTTGGGAAGATATAGAACACAGAATAGAAAAGCACAGCACAGTACAGGCCCTACGGCCCACAATGTTTTGCCGACCCTTAAACCTTGCCTCCCATCTACCCCCCCCCCCACCCACTTTAAATTCCTCCATACACCTCTCTGGTAGTCTCTTAAATTTTACTAGTGTGTAGGTCAACGCGACAGAAAGTCGGTCTTGCAGATTTTAATAACAAGTTGATTTTAGTAGGGCAGCAAATGTAATACTTATTTTAAACGACAAAAACTGCAATAGTCAGTAATTGCAAAGGAAGTTCTAATCAGCAAAAAAGAAATAGAGCAAGTTACAGCACCACTTCGTTTTTCAGAGAAACACCCTTGAAGGTAAACAGCCATTGCGTTTCCAACTTTTACATCAGCGCCTACACTTAAATACTTGTGGTTATAAAGCATTAAGAATGCCGTGGGTTGAGAACATCGAAATGTAAACACTTTCCGCGATGTTAATTATCAACCCCCATATTCAGTTTATATGCAAGTTTATATTTTTGTTGTAAGAAGGGGGCTGTTCCTCTGTTACTCTTCTTTGTTGGCTTTCACCAACAATTTTTAATCTGATAACGGGTCAAATCTCAAAATAGGGTCTCATTCTTGGAATCATTAATTGAACGCTTTCCCTCAGTGACGATCAACGACCGCAGATGTTTTGATGGCTGTGTCGAGGTTCATTAACAGCAGAGCACCCTCTGAAAACAAACGAGGACTGGATTTGTAGAATTTATTGTATATTTTCGACCATCCTGCGCTACAACTGCCCCATTTCACTCGGGATAGAAGGGCGTTAAGTTTCAGAACGTATATTAAGTCACAGGGATTTTTAAAAGGGCAGGACGAGTCGTTGACAGAAGTTAAATTTAACCACTCTCCAGCTCCATCCAAATTACGCGAAGTTTCCGAAACAGCTACACTGCCGAGGGTTCGGTGCCAAAATGCAATTAACGCCGGTCATAGTTGAAAATAGCCAGGGTAAACAAAACTTCGGGAACAACATGCCGTAGTCTTCGATAAATGACAATCGTGTAACGGGAAGTGTTAATGTGTACAGATACATCAACTTTGGTGTAACAGTGATTGTCTTGGTTGATTTAAAAGGAAATTGTATTTCATGATTACTAATTAAACTGATTACTAGAAGACAAGAAACTGCTGATGCCGGAATCTGGAACAACAAATCTGCTGACGGAAATCTCTGGAACAGCATTTTTAAAAGGAAGAGGTAGTCCAAGTAGTTGAAGCGAGTTAACAGTTGGGTAGTTTGTCTATGTTTTGTTGCTCAACTCGCTGGGTTCCCTCCAGTTGACTGCTTGATGAAACTAATTATTCACTTTCGTTAGATTGTACCTAATCTACTGCATGTTCTCCTGGTACTGTTGCATTAACAGACAAAGAAAACAAACCCATTCCCATCGATTTTCATCGCTCTTTGCTCGTTTCCCCAATCTGGACTGTTACCGAGTTTCATTAGTTTAAACCTTCGGTGATTGGAATAAAGTACAGAGGCTGGGTGGATCAGGGCAATAGCACATCTGTCAATACCTCTAACTCCCACTTTTATGTAACAGGGGTTGAAGAACCGAAGACGGAGACATCGTACATGCGCACAGCTACGTTTACAAAATCCTCTGGAACAAAGCTAACCGAAATTCTCGTCCAAGGGCAGCTTCAATAACACATACTTCACATTTCTCATTTTATTACAGTATTCACTACTGAGCTGCAGTCTACTGCAGAGTGGCCACTGGCAATACTTGCAAGCGCAGGCTACACCAATATGAAAAGGCAGCACTGACAAAATCCTGAATTATATAATACATTCATGCAAAAGTAACTGAATAACCCAAGATAAGTGACGGAATTCTAATCGGTGATGCAGCCCGACTGAAAAAAGACGCCTTGTATTAGTTAAAATTAAAACAAGTCAATAGACCATTCGGCCCTTCGAGCCTGCACCGCCATTCTGAGATCATGGCTGATCATCTACTATCAATACCCGTTTCCTGCCTTGTCCCCATAACCCTTGATTCCCCTAATCTAGCCCCTTCTTGAAAGCATCCAGAGAATTGGCCTCCACTGCCTTCTGAGGCAGCACGTTCCACACCTCCACAACTCTCTGGGAGAAGTTCCTCCTCAACTCTGTCCTAAATGACCTACCCCTTATTCTTAAACCATGCCCTCTGGTACTGGACTCTCCCAGCATCTGGAACATATTTCCTGCCTCTATCTTGTCCAATCCCATAATAATCTTATATGTCTCAATCAGATCCCCCCTCAATCTCCTTAATTCCAGCGTGTACAAGCCCAGTTTCTCTAACCTCTCTGCGTAAGACAGTCCGGACATCACAGGAATTAACCTAGTGAACCTACGCTGCACCTCCTCCACAGCCAGGATGTCCTTCCTTAACCCTGGAGACCAAAACTGCACACAATACTCCAGGTGTGGTCTCACCAGGGCCCTGTACAAATGCAAAAGGATTTTCTTGCTCTTGTACTCAATTCCCTTTGTAATAAAGGCCAACATTCCATTAGCCTTCTTCACTGCCTGCCGCACTTGCTCATTCACCTTCAGAGACTGATGAACAAGTACTCCTAGATCTTTGTATTTCTCCCTTACCTAACTCCACACCGTTCAGATAATAATCTGCCCTCCTGTTCTTGCTCCCAAAGTGAATAACCTCTCACTTATTCACATTAAACACCATCTGCCAAGTTTCTGCCCACTCACCCAGCCTATCCAAGTCACCTTGAATTCTCCTAACATCCTCATCACATATCACACTGCCACCCAGCTTAGTATCATCAGCAAACTTGATGTTATTCACAATACCTTCTTCTAAATCATTGACGTAAATCGTAAACAGCTGTGGTCCCAATACCGAGCCCTGTGGCACCCCACTAGTATATTCCTAGCTAGCTTGCGTTCGTACCTCATTTTTTCTCCCCGTATTGCCTTTTTAGTTAAGTTCTGTTGCTCCTTAAAAATTTCCCAATCATCCATCTTCCCACTCACCTTAGCTGTTATACTTCTTCTTTCATAAGGGAAAGAGACGTTTAGCATTACTCCGATCTAATGAATAATGTCAAGTCTACAAATTATCAGGACAGCATTTCCTTTCAACAGCAAAAATAGTTTTTCCAATAAACTACCATTCCTTACCAATATGTGCAAGTTTCTGCCTACTTTGTAAAAAGGACTGGAGTGAAGCCATACTCCTGTAACTTGAACAATAAAACTGCACTTGGTGGCATTTTTATTTCCAATTCTTTTCACACAGCTTCTGGCAGCAGGGTGTATAAAAACGCAATTCCAACTTTTCAACAATCATTCTTTCACTAAATGGCAATTCTATTGCAATAATGTCAAATATCTAAAACCACCTTGTTTTCTGTAGAGTCTTTCCTTCATGAAGTACAGAAGAGATTTGTGATCGAAATCTGATGTTTATGAAACACTAACTGGGTGTAGAGTGTTGAGATTGCATCTTCCTTATGTACATGACTAGTGTTCTTACCGTATGCCACTATATTCAGGTGAAGTGATAGCACCCAAAAAGTTAGATGCTAGCCATTTAAACTTCCATTCCCACAAGAAATAATATACTGAAATATTTTTATCAACCTGTTACTTCAAAATAAATCAGGATCAATGTCAAATTCAGATACATACAAACATAGAAAGGCTACAGCACAATACAGGCCCTTCGGCCCACAATGCTGTGCCGAACGTGTACTTTAGAAATTATCTAGGGTTACCCATAGTCCTCTATTTTTCTAAGCTCCATGTACCTATCCAAGAGTCCCTTAAAAGACCCCATTGTATCCACCTGCACCACTGTCACTGGCAGCCCATTCCACGCACTCACCACTGTGTAAAAAACTTACCCCTGACATCTCCTCTGTACCTACTTCCAAGCATCTTAAAACTGTGCCCTCTTGTGCTAGTCATTTCAGTCCTGGGAAAAAGCCTCTGACTATCCACGTGATCAATGCCTCTCATCTTATGCACCTCTGTCAGGTTATCCCTCATCCTCCGTCGCTCCAAGGAGAAAAGGCCAAGTTCAAACTATTCTCATTAGACATGCTCCCCCAAACATCAATTTTGTTTCTCACTTGCAATTGATTATTTTCCTCCTTTCCTAATAATGTTACAAAGGAAGGTTAAAATACTCAATAATGCCGGGAAAATACTCACTTTTTGAAGTGCTATAGCATCATTCTACTTTTACAAGGCCACATCACCAAAAACCTAAACAACAAAATGGAAATACTACAGACTTAACTGTAGGATGAATGAATCCTTTGGAATGCAACGATGATTTTTTTCCCCTCAGTAACAAATGCATTTTAAATGTAGATGCAACACAGTACTCCAACTTAAAATTTGCCCAAATTAAATACATTCTCAAATAGATTTGGCATTACTAATCAGAAGCCATTAAACTTTCTAATGCAAATTTCAGATCTAAAAACCACTAAAATATCAGAGTATGTTTTCAACAATTATGCAATATGCTATTGTATGAAAGAGGAAATTTTGGCAAGTTTTAAACAAAGAAATTTTCCATGATAATGGACTAAACACATGAGCTTTGACTATGTAGCATAACTGCAAAGACTCCCAAAGTGCTTCAAAGGCAATGAATCGTAGGCTGAAGTAAATACAAAAGGCATTTTTATAATCTGTAATACAATGCAAATTAAGTAGCTTTGGATGCTGTAGTTCGCAAAAGGAATGCTCAGCTGGATATTGTAATTCTTCCTCCCACTCAAATACTAGAATCTTGAGTGATGGGATGGACAAAGAGGTATTTAGTTTAATATCATAGCTGAGGGATTTTAAGCATGCAGCATTGGATAATGCTGATTTTAAAACTGCATCAACATTCATTTAATAAACTGAATTATGCATGCTGTGGGCTGTCAGATTGTTGTGAATGCCTGTAAGCATTGGATTACAGGAGGATTTGAAGAGCCCACTGCAATCTAGTTTCTTCTCCCTTCCTTTCCAGTCCAGATGAGGGGGGTCAGCCCAAAATGTCAACTGTTTATTCATTTCAATAGATGTTGCCTAACCTGCTGAGTTCCTCCAGCATAATATATGTTGCTTTGAAAAGAGCTCTACTTTTGTGGTGCTCCACACAAATATTGCAAACCTTCTTTGCAAACTCATTTTTGCTCTATCAGTCTTCACAGAAGCTGCATGGCATGTGCTCCAACTAGTTCAATAACTATTTGGCATATTTAGGTCATTGCTCTGTAAACACAGAATCTGAAACAGGCAATTTGGTTGTCAGATGGCAAGTGGTACTCCTTTTTCCAATGGGTAATACTTTAATCAGCATTTACCAGATGGCACATTTACCATGAAATTAATGATTTTTTGTGAGGGTTAGAAGCTCAGAAAAAAATCATTTTACTCAGTTCTGCACCCATACAATATTCAAAATCCAAATTGCTGCCTTTCCAATCCAAGCCAATCTCAATTGAAGAAAAATTTGCTTAATCTCAATTTCCAATAATTAGCTCAGTCATTGTTAATGATTGGCTTTTGTAGTTCATTAATTCACTAGTAACTTTTGTGTTGCTTGAAATTCCAGCATCTGCAGATTTCCTCGTGTTTGCGCCTCCAACTTTTTTTTCAGTTTTACTTGCATTTATGAATGCCCCACCCCCACTCCCTTCAGTTTGCACAGGGTAAAATTATTTCCAATTCAATTGAACTGCTGACTTGTTTGTTTCATCTACTGCCAAGAATACAGTTTCATTTCCACCCATAGTTTTAGCTCCTCAAGTCAGCATTTGCAGGCATCTTTGAAGTTATTATCCCTCCAAATTTCCTTTCATCTTGAAAGTCCACATTCTCCACTTAATTTCCCCTTGCAAATTTCATATTTCCAAATTTCTACACTGTGACAGCTCTAATTCCCTGGTTTGATTTATACATGTGGTTCTGGCCACAAATAGACTAGGAAATCATCCACTTGTGGTTGACTGTAGCACTGGAAACAAACCAATCACCTTGAGAGATTGTTTCCTCGTTGCTGTTCCTGTACACAAGGGCCCTCAAACCTCAGTGCACCAATGTTCAAGTAATAAACATTTAAAAGCGAGTGTGATTCAGAAGGCCCCAGTCAGTTAAAGGAGAAACCAGATGATTCCATCATCGAAGTCTTAATCACTTTGCAAATGACAAGTGTCTACATGTAAGGCAGTTTAGAATGTGTAAATTTCGGCATATTCACTCTGCATAATAAGACTAGGCTTAAAGAAACAAACCTCAACGGATGGGCTGCTAAAGTTTATTACAAGATGTTAAAAAGTCATTAATCCACAAAAATCTCAATTATATTTTGATTACATTACAAGTTTAAACTAAAGCAGCTTCTAAAAATTTAGTTAGGAACACCTAAAATTCCTAGCGTCTTCTTCAGGAAGTCAGTCATTAAGATGAAGCTTTGCTGGGCTCACTGGCATGCCTCTTCCTCACCATTTCTTGAGGCAAGATGCAGTTTATCTTCCCACTGAAAAAGAAAATTGTACAATTGATGCAGACCCATGTACAATTAACAACCAACAAATTTGATAGTTATACGCTCAAGTTGACATTTGGGCTTCACATCATCAGTCACTCCAATTATATACACCCAGATTAAAGCCATTGTTTTCTGTCACAAACCATCTACAATCCATCCCTCACTGTTGCCAACCTTTGGTATATGGCCAGAGGAAATTGGGATTACACATCCATGCCACCAGTGCATCTGAAAATTATCAGCCAAATTCTAACTGGGTTATTAAATGGATGTCCAGTCAAGATTTCATCTTACTACTGTAGTACAGTTAAGGATCAATTTAAGGTCAACAAACTATTACAGGCTCAAAGTCACTTCTTGCAAGTTCAAAGGCAAAACAGCATATTGGATGTCCAAACTGAACCAAACAGTTGGCTCACCCATCACTTTAGCACCTGTCAACTTGCACTGGCAAAATTAAGCAATACCAACTCTCCTCTTGGCCCTCCAAATCTCCATTTGGACTCCAATTCAGGTTTCTTGATTATTTGGGAACAAATTTCCAAAATTAGCAGCCAGTATATCAGCACTCTTCATGCTCCACCCCAAATCTAGCCAGCTCCTTTCCTCCAACAAGCTCCAAAATTTCTCCATGTTCTCACCCCTCTGATGACTCAGTGAGAGTTGTCATCACTGGATGGTTCTGTGTTTTTCCAAAGAAAAAACTGATCCACCATTGGCCCGATGCAGACTTTGGTAATCCTATAAGTACAAAAATTTAGTAATTATCAGTCTACTTATGTTTTTGATATAGGTCATACAAAAAATCTTAATAGCCATAAACATGCTTCAAACAGTTTCACTTAAAGTCATGCTAGTTAACATCAAGCAAATAGTAAATTCTACAAAACAGTTGGGGTTGATGACCTCTGATGATGCAATGTATGGGTTCCCGACCTTTTTAATGTCATGGACCCCTACTATCAACTAAGGGATCTGGAGCCCAGGCTGGGAACCCCTGAAATGTATTTCTTACACTTGGTCAGTATAGTTTGCCATTAGAAATCTGAGTGAAATAACATCTTACTGGCCTCAATAATCAATACCATAAGATAAAATAATTAGCATTCAATTCCATATTTCTATGGCACAGATTCAACTTAGTCACGCCAAGATTCATGTATTGGTCACATTCTAGGAGCACAAAAGGGACAGGTTACACCTGAACCCAAGGGGACCATTATCCTTGCAGGCAGGTTTGCTAGAGCTGTTGTGGAGAGTTTAAAATAATTTGGCAGGGGAATGGGAACCAGAGTGATAGGGCTGTTGGTTTATAAGCAGAGGCAGTGTGCTTTGAGACGGTCAGGAAGGACAGGCAGATGATAGGGCAAAATTGCAGTCCTGGATTAGGCAAAATTGAAGCAAAATCCCTGTTAGACAGGATAATGTGTATTGATTAGGGTACACTAGCCTATGGAGGTAATTTATAAAAACAAATCCAGATATTCAAAGCAGTAGATTTTTTGATTTATTCACTTTCATTTATAGAATGTCCAACTTTAGTCTCCCAACCCTAATGAGTTGCAGGTAAAAGGGGGACAAAAATCGAAAAGGGTGACAGATACACCTTCCTATCATGTCACCTCTTTAAGGTATATATTTGTATGCACACAGTATAGAGAATAAGGTAGATGATCTTTGTAATACAGATGGAGATTGGCAGGTATGATGTTGTGCTAGATCCCAAGAAAAAAAATTTGTACAATGATTACAAGATAGCTTTTTAGAGCAGTTTGTGGTTGAGACCACTAGGCGAACAGTAATTCTGGATTGGGTGTTATGTAATGACCCAGATTTGATTAGGAAGCTTACAGTAAAGGAAACTTAGGAGGCAGTGATCATAGTGATAGAATTCACCCTGCAATTTGAGGGGAAGGTGGTAAATTCAGATGTATTAATATTACAATGGAGCAGAGGGAATTATAGAAGCGTGTGAGGAGCTGGCGAAGTTGATTAGAAGGGTACACCAGCAAGGATGACAGCAGAACAGCAATGCCTGGAGTTACTGGGAGTAATTCGGAAGACACAGGATAGATACATCCCAAAGTAGTATTCTAAAGGTAGGATGACAACCATGGCTGGCAAGGGATGTCAAATACAACAAAAGCAAAAGGCATATAATACAGCAGTGGGAAGTTAGTGGACCAGGAAACTTTTTTTTTTAAAAAAAGGGGACAACTGAAGCAGCCCGGGGGAATAAAAAATGAAGATTAAGCTGGCCAGTAATATCAAAGGGGATACCAAAAGCTCCTCCCTTCCCCCCCCCCCAATAAAGAGTAAAAGAGGCAAGAGTTGATATTGGACTCCTAGAAAATGGCACTGGAGTTGACCATTGAAATGCTGGACAAACTGAATAAGTATTTTGCATCAGTCTTACCTGTGGAAGACACTAGCAGTATGCCAGACTTCAAGTGTCAGAAGTGAGTGAAGTTGGCATTACGAGGGAGAAGGTGCTTGGGAAGCTGAAAGGTCTGATGGTAGGGAAGTCACTTGGACCAGCTAGACTACACCCCAGGGTTCTGTAGAGGCAGGGCAACCCCTGTATAAGAGGCAGCTGAAGAGTCTGGAGGCATTAGTAATGATCTTTCAAGGTTCTGGAGGACTAGGAAATTGCAAATGGCACTCCACTCTTCAAGGAGGGAGGCAAAGAAAGGAAACTATAGGCCAGCTATGCTGACTTCAAAGGTCGGAAACTCTGTTTTTTTTTCTTTTTATATAGACCATCCAATGGTAACAAGGACATCGAGGAGTAGATAGGAAGACAGATTCTGGAAAGGAGTAATAATAACAGGGTTGTTGTGGTGGGAGATTTTAATTTCCAAATATTGACTGGCATTTCCCTAGAGTGACGGGTTTAGAAGGGGTGGAGTTTGTTAGGTATGTTCAGGAAGGTTTCTTGGCACAATATGTAGATAAGCCTACAAGAGGAGAGGCTGTACTTGATCTGGTATTGGGAAATGAACCTGGTCTCAGTGGAGAATGCATTTTGGAGATAGAATTGTGATCACCATCTCCTTTACCATAGCATTGGAGAGGGATAGGAACAGCAAAGTTAGGGAAATATGAGGCTATCAGGCAGAAACTTGGAAGCATAAATTGGAAATCGATGCTGTCAGGGAAACATACAGAAGAAATGTGGCAAATGTTCAGGGGATATTTGTGTGGGGTTCTACGTAGATACGTTCCAATGAGACAGAAAGGATGGTATGGTTCAGGAACCGTGTACAAAGGCTGTTGTAAATCTAATCAAGAAAAGAGCTTACAAAAAAGTTCAAAAAACTAGGTAATGATAGAGATCTAGAAGATAAGGCTAGCAGGAAGGAGCTTAAGAATGAAATTAGGAGAGCCAGAAGGGGCCATGAGAAGGCCTTGGCCAACAGAATTAAGGAAAACCCCAAGGCATAAGAGGAGTGTGTGAAGAGCAAGAGGAGTGTGTGAAGAGCAAGAGGAGTGTGTGAAGAGCAAGAGGAGTGTGTGAAGAGCAAGAGGAGTGTGTGAAGAGCAAGAGGAGTGTGTGAAGAGCAAGAGGAGTGTGTGAAGAGCAAGAGGATAAGACATGAGAGAGTAGGACCAATCAAGTGTGACAGTGGAAAAATGTGTATGGAACCGGAAGAGATAGCAGAGGTACTAAATGAATACTTTGCTTCAGTATTCACTACGGAAAAGGATCTGGCAATTGTAGGGATGACTTGCAGCGGACTGGAAAGCTGGAGCATGTGGATATTAGGAAAGAGGATGTGCTGAAGCTTTGGAAAGCATCAAATTGGATAAGTCACCAGGACTGCACGGGATTTACCCCAAGCTACTGTGGGAAGCGAGGGAGGAGATTGCTGAGCCTCTGGCGATGATTTTGCATCATCAGTGAGGAAGGGAGAGGTTCCAGAGGATTGGAGGGTTGCAGATGTTGTTCCCTTATTCAAGAAAGGGAGTAGGGATAGCCCAGGAAATTATAGACCAGTAAGTCTTACTTCAGTGGTTGGCAAGTTGATGGAGAAGATCTTGAGAAGCAGGATTTATGAACACTTGGAAATGCTAATCATATTATGCCATAGTCAGCATGGCTTTGTCAAAGGCAGGTTGCGCCTTACGATCCTGATTGATTTTTGAGGATGTGACTATACACATTGATGAAGGTAGAGTCATAGATATACTGTATATGGATTTTAGCAAGGCATTTGATAAGGTACCCCATGCAAGGCTTATTGAGAAAGTAAGGAGGCATGGGATCCAAGGGGACATTGCTTTGTGGATCCAGAATTGGCTTGACCACAGAAGGCAAAGAGTGGTTGTAGACAGGTCATATTCTGCATTGAGGCCGGTGACCTTTGGTGTGCCTCAGGGATCTGCTCTGGGAGTGCCTACTCTGATTTTTAGAAATGACCTGGGTGAGGAAGTGGAGGGATGGGTTAGTAAATTTGCTAAAGACAAAGGTTGAGGGTGTTGTAGATAGTGTGGAGGGCTGTCAGAGGTTACAGCAGAACATTGATAGGATGCAAAACTGGGCTGAGAAGTGGCAGATGGAGTTCAACCCAGATAACTGTGAGGTGGTTCATTTTGGTAGGTCAAATATGATGGCAGAATACAGCATTAATGACAAGACTCTTGGCAGTGTGGATGATCAGAGGGATCTTGGGGTCCCAGTCCACAGGACACTCAAAGCTGCTACGCAGGTTGACTGTGGTTAAGGCAACATACGGTGAATTGCCCTTCATCAATCGTGGGATTGAGCTCAAGAGCCGAGAGGTAATGTTGCAGCTATATAGGACCCTGGTCAGACCCCATTTGGAGTACTGTGCTCAATTCTGGTTGCTTCAGAACAGGAAGGATGTGGAAACCATAGAAAGGGTACAGAGGAGATTTATAAGGGTGTTGCCTTTTCTTCTTGGAGCGATGGAGGATGAGAGGTGACCTGATAAAGGCCTACAAAATAATGAGAGGCACTGATCATGTGGATAGTCAGAGGCTTTTTCCCAGGGCTGAAAAGGCTAGCATGAGAGAGTATATTTTTAAGGTGCTTGTCCAAGGTAAGGACATGCTCGGCACAGCTTTGTGGGCTGAAGGGCCTATATTGTGCTGTAGGTTTTCTATGTTTCTAAAGACGTTGGGAGTCAATTTTTAAAGATGTGGTTTCAGGGTATTTGGAGGGACATGACAAAATAGATTGAAGTTAGCATGGCTTCCTTAAAGGAAAATCTTGCCTGACAAACCTGTTGGAATTATTTGAGGCAAAAACAAGCAGGACAGACAAAGGAGAATCAATGAATACTGTGTGTTTGGATTTTCAAAAGGCTTTTGACAAGGTGCTATACACAAGGCTGCATAACAAGATAGAGCCCACGGTATTACAGGAAAGATACTAACATGGATAGAGTATTAGCTGATTGACAGGAGGCAAAGACTGGGAATAAAGGGAGTCTATTCTGGTTGGTTGCTGGTGACTAGTGGGGTTCCACAGTGGTCAGTATTAGGACCACTTCTTTTTACATATGTCAATTATTTAGTTGATATAATTGGTGGCTTTGTGGCCAGGTTTGCAGATGATATGAAGATAGGTAGAGGTGTAGGGAATGTTGAGGAACCAGGGGTGCTGCAGGACATGGACAGACTAGGAGAACAGGCAAAGGAGCTGCAGATGGAACAGTGTTGGGAAGTGCATGGTCATGCACTTTGGTATAAGAAATAAAACTGACTATTTTCTAAACAGGGAGAAAATTTGAAAACTCAGGGTGCAAAGGGACTTGGAAGCCCTCATGCAGGATTTCTTATTGTGTGCAGTTTTGGGCCCCTTATTTAAGAAAGAACTTGCTGACTTTGGAGAGAATTCAGAGGAGGTTCATGAGAATGATTCCACGAATGAAAGGCTTGTCATATGAGAAGTGACTGATAGTTCAGGGTCTTGCTGGAATTTAGAAAAACTAGTGGGAATCTTATTGAAAGCTGTCAAATGTTGAAAGGCCTAGATAGAGTGGATGTGGAGAGGATGTTTCCTATGGTCAGGGAGTCTAAGACAGCCTCAAAATGGAGGGAGGTCCATTTAGTATGGCGATGGGGATGAATTTCTTCAGCCCAAGAGTAGCGAATCTGGAATTCTGTGAAGGCCAGATCGTTGGGTGTATTTAAGGCAGAGATTGAAAGGTTCTTGATTAGTCAAGGTGTGAAAGGTAACAGGGAGAAGGCAGGAAAATGGGTCAAGGGGGAAATTAATCAGATATGATGAAATGGCAGAACAGATTCAATGGGCCAAATGGCCTAATTCTGCTCCCATGTTTTATGGTCTCACATTTCTTTCTGAAAAAATTTCATGCAAAATCCCTATTACATAGGATAATGTTTATTGATTAAGGTACACAAGCTTATGGAGTTAATTTATGAAAACAGATGTAGATATTCAAAACAGTAGTTTTTTTGATTTATTAACTTTCATATTTATAGAAGGCCCAATTTTATTCTCCAACTTTACAGATTTGTGACAAATCACTAATTACCTTGTTTCACAAATTGCTGAAAGCCAGTACAAATCTGCATTGTTCAAGTTAAAAAAAAAAATCACATTGCAATCCTAACTGATAAAGGTTTCAGTAGACTAACAAAACAAAATTTGGTAAGCAGCATCTTGGAAGACTGGCCGAGTTAGAAACAATCAAAGAGTAATACAGCATGGTTACAGGCCCTTTGGACAACATTTCAGAGTTCAGCAGTGCTTACCTAGCTAGTCCCAACTTTTTGTACTCAGCCCAAATCCCTCTACGCACCACCCCTGCCTGTACTTATCGAGGTACTTAAATGATTGATTGTACCTGCCTCAATCACATCTGGTAACCTTTTCCATATATTCACCAATCTCTGCATAAAAAGGTTGCCCAACCACCTCACCCCAGCTTTGGACTCACTACTGTGGGGAAAAAAAAACTCTCACCACCCACCTTATCACAATTATAAATATTTCTGTAAGGTCACCCTTCAGTCTATATTAAAGAATATAGACTTAGCCTCTCCCAGTAACTCAGGCCCCCTTGTCCTGGCAACATCCTGAAATTTTTTGTCCTCTTTCCAATTTAACCAGAACTTTCCTGGAACAGGCGACTAAAATTGTACACAGTATTCCAAGTGTGGCCTCAATGACATTCAACTGCAACATAATATGCCAACTCCTGTACTGAAAGCCCAGACTGATGAAGACCAACATGCTAAATGACTTACACCAACTTGTCTACCTGGGATGCCACTTACAATGAAGATGCATTTGTACTTCTAAAAACCATTTCATGACACTCCCCAATATCCTACTATTCACAGTACATGTCCTACACTGGCTTGACTTTTCAAAATGCATCACCTCACACTTGAATATTGAAATCTGTCACTCCTTGATCCACCTCCCCAACTGATCATCTATAATAATCTTCATTTTCAATACCACCCAATTCTCAGTTTAACTCCTAGCTGAACACCAGACACAGATGGGCAACTCCCACATTACAGTAGTTCAGGTAATGAGAATTTACTTGAATCCATAAATCACTATCAAAAATCTGAGATACAGAATAAATTGTTCCTAGAATGAGAGAATTTTTATTATTTAGAGTAAACATTTCTTGACACATGCCAATGTGGCTTCAAATCACAAAAAATCAGAATCATGATTTTTTAAAAAAATATCGTAACAGCTCCCCTAGACAATAACTTTAATTAGATCTGTTTGAAATAAGTCAAGCAAACTACTCAGCTCAGCGTTACTTCCTCTTAATGTATTATGCAAAATGATTAGTTAAAAATACTCTTACCTGGGTGGTGTGGAATCACTTCCCCAATATGCTCAGAGCTGCCACAGGAGCTATTACTGGAAGCTGAACCAAGGCGCCCTGGAATTGGGAGATTTGTTTTTTTTTATTAAAATCAAGCAATTCTCCTACATTATCTTACCCCAAAAACTCAAATACCTGGAACTTCAATCTCAAATATGTCCAAAAGATTCATGAAAAACAAAATTCACACTTTCCTTGCAAATAAAGCTGCTTGAAGCTCTGAAAGACTCAACAGCACCTTCCCCATGGTACACTGCGTACAAGGTGTCCCAACCTTTCTTTGGGGTCCCAGCTGATTTTAGCACAACTTGGCTAAAATCAGTTATTAAAATTTGAGAGCAAGAGCACAATTTTCAACTTCTACAAGTTCAACCAAAAGTAGTTTTGCTCTACTGAATTCAGTTAGTCTAGCAACCTTGCAAGGTCCTGAGTTAAGTGACCAGATGCATTTAGTATGTCAACTTGAAGGGAGACAACTGAAACGTTGAATAGGCAACTTTCACAAAAAGGAAATCAACATTATAAAGTATAACAAATCACTTTATCCCTCCACCAACCCCTCCCCCCCATGGGAAAGAATTAAACAATGGGAAAAGCTAAAACCATTGATTGACAGCATTAATTAACCAGGTGATTCATGGGTTAAACATTGCTTTCTGCCACCTGCGCTTATTCTTCCCAAAAAGGAGGAAATAAACAAGGACACTCATCCCACATGACCATAAAAGGCCAATTGCCACAGGGAGAAAAGAAAGCTGGTAACTGAATACCTGCATCATAGAGTTGCCCATCATCACTCACATTTTCACTAAACCAGTAAGGATGAATTAATTTGAAAAAAAAAGTTTGATGTTTAATGCAAGTTAGTTCTCCTTGTTGGAAAGTCAACTAGAAGTAGTCAAATCAGTTAACTTACAATCCATTACTCCTTTCTCCTCCACTTATTGCAAAAAGTACTCTTTGCCACCAAAAAAAATGACTTACTCCTGTAATAATCATGGGTTGCTGCAAGTGATCCAGTCGATGGAATGGATGCCATTAGGTCTTTCCAATTAAGTTTCCAGATGATAACCTTGAAATAGCAGAAAGACCAGCATTTAAATTAACAATTTTAAATCAAACTGGTTACTTGATTACTTCTACAAAATTAATGTCACTTCTACTTTACTGGTCAGAATAACAGCCTCCCATCAGTATCAATAAAAAGCTTAAATACTATAGTCTTCAATTGTTGCACATAAAGCACTAATTAAGTCAAAAGATTAAAAAAAAATTATCTCAAGGATAACACTTAAATAAAGCACTTTATATTTCAGTTGGGTAGCTTCCAGCCCAACGACGACACAGACCGACAATCTTTTAGAATCTCAGCCCAAAATTCAGCTTGTTTTTGCCTCCACAGATGCCAATTGACCCCGCTGAGTTCTGTCAAGAATACAGCATCCGCAGTCTGTTTTGCTTTAAACCTGAAATCTAAAGTCTGATTAAGCAGTTAAGTCTACAAAGATAGAAAAATATCCAAAGTAAAAGAATTGTCAACACAGTAAGAAACGTTTGCAAATTAAGCTGAGGCAAGTCCAAAATAAACAAGGAGTTGGAAACCTGTTTTTAAACAAGGATATATTTAGACTGTTTACTCAGGATAGGTAATATCTGAACAGTTGGCTTAAAGTAACAGGCCTGTTTAACAGCACAACTGAAACAAAATTTTAAATTTTCGATTATCAAAATCTAAACTGTAGTAATTCAGAAGGTAATTCGCTAAATTTCGTAATTTACAAAATACAAGGGGAAAACTGACCACAGAAATTCAGTAATATCGCTTGAAGATCCCCGAACGCAAAATAAGCTCATCGATACTGCAGTGTGTCGAGGTGGCCAAGTCAGAATTTAAATTATACCTTCGATTAGTTACAACGTTCAACAAGTTAAGCAATCTCTACTAATCTACAAGCTATAAACAGTAACAGTCCAAGTAACATTTTACAGACATTTAGAAATTCATCATGACTTGCGTACTGTTCTTAAATTTGTTATTTTACATGCAAGCTGCCACAAGTTGCTCTGAAATCATCAACTTGCCCGAACTTTAAAGACAATTTTAACAAAACGACCCTTGCTTTGTTAAATAAAAGAATTGCTCTACAAAGCTGTTTGTGTAGCATCGCTTCAAGCATTGATCGAGTTAACAGCCGGGGGAAGGCTGAGTAGGCTTAAAAGTTGCTGATGTAATTTGCGAGGAAAAGGACGTGAATAACGTATCGGAAAGACTAGGACAACTACACTCGAAGTCGCCTGAGCCCAGGGGGAGGGCGAAGATCTACCTCAGGGGAGAGACAACAGCGCTCTCCCAACACTGCAGGCCACAGCCCGCAGACTCGAGTGCAGCCCATCGTCCGCCCGAGCCCGGCACTATGGATGAAACCCTCTACCACCCGGGAAACCTACCCCTCGTCTCGTCCCGTCCCGTCCCGTCCCACCCCACCCCACCCCACCTCACCTCACCTCACCTCAGGGACAAGCCGCTACCAACTCCGGGCCTACTCTCTTCCCCAATCCCCCCAGTTACCTTAGATGCGACCCACACCAAACAGGAATCCGAGAGCTTTAGCTGAAGAAGGCAAACGCTAGGCTATAGGGCCCATTTGAACAGTTAGCGGCACGAAACGATCCAACAATCAGAAGTTTTCTCTCTTTTCTACACGAACAGCTGCGAGCTACTCCCTTTTATAGCCACAGACAGTGCTGGGCGGCGCCATCAACCGCCAACACCACAACCGCTTGACAGCCATGGCACCTCCTTTTTCTGTCTCTCCACCAATTAGCACCGAATATTCTGTTACCAGGGCTGAAATGAATCATATCGACTGCACGCATGATGTAATTTCTCAGAAAACGTACAAGGGCAGCAGTGCAGAACTTGTTTATCAGCTTCCCTGGTGGTCTAGTGGTTAGGATTCGGCGCTCTCACCGCCGCGGCCCGGGTTCGATTCCCGGTCAGGGAACAGCTCCTTCTTTTTACCCCTTGTTAATTTTTATGTTGCCTATATTGACAGGGAAAAAAAAGAAAAAAATTTTAAGCGAAAATATAACGGAAAGAGCAGCATCTTCTTTATCTGAAATGAAGAGATTCTGCAAATACTGGAAATCTAAAGTAATATACAAAATGCTGCAGGAACTCAGATTAAAGAAGGGTCCTGGACCTCGGGCCGAATGTCGACTGTTCATTCCTCTCCATAAATGCTGCCTGAACTGCATTTCTTCCAGCATTTTGTATGTGTTATATGTTAATGTTCTTTATTTATTTGTTTGTTATTGAATATAACTTGAAAATCTATTCAGCGTACCCTCTACATAAATACATATAATTGTTGTGAAAAAATGTACTTTCCCTGACCGGGAATCGAACCCGGGCCGCGGCGGTGAGAGCGCCGAATCCTAACCACTAGACCACCAGGGAACTCTGTAAGAGAGATTTGTAATGCTCATCTTCTGATCGAACCTAGTGATGATTTGAAGTATATATTGATTATTTTCATTAGTTTACTTGGCAAAACTAAAAGGCATTTATTCTCTAAACTTGTTTCACTACTCAGGACAATCATGACCTTACAACTTAGTATCCTTCGTTGGCTTTTGTTTCGAAATCCACCAGTTCCTTTCCATAAGAAGTTGGATAAGTAGCTACACGTATGCAAAACAAGTTAGACATCATACGTTTGAAGTGTATTTAGACACCATTTTGAACCTCTGGATTATTATCTGGCTCACTAATTACCTTAGTATCCTAGCAAATCGTTTCAACTAGGATTGTATATAGTAAGGAGTATGAAAAAAGAAAAGTAACGTTGTCTTCAGGAAAGAGTGATATGGTGGAATTTTGGATAAAGATCGAAAATAATTTTTAACCTGAAAAAGGGAGAGTTAATGAGATGTGATTTGGTCATGCTGAATTAGATCTGATGAAAGCCCTTGGACCTGAATTGCCATCTCTGTTTCTCTTACAACAGACGCGGTCTGGCTTGCTGAGGGCATCCAGTATTTTCTTTATTTATATAAATTGATGGCCCGAAACGTCGACTGTACCTCTTCCCAGAGATGCTGCCTGTCCTGCTGCGTTCACCAGCAACTTTTATGTGTGTTGCTTGAAATTCCAGCATCTGCAGATTTCCTCCTGTTAGCAGAATTAGGCCATTCAATCTGCTCCGCCATTTCATCATGACTGAGAACCACTTTAGGATAGAGAGGCTTTCGGCTATGTAAGGTTGTAACTCACACAGAATAACATGATCTACAACAGCAGACAAATTAACACTTCTCTGACATATGTGTGCCTCACCATACGTTGTGAAACGTCTGTCTCCCTATCTCTAATGAGATGGTGAGGAGATACCAACCGTGAGCTCTTCCTTTTCTCCCTAGTCCCGTGTATTCTGTCCTTTCTTCTTGCACTGGGCAAACCATAGACTTTGAGTAATTATCTGGAGCCAGATTATGTGTTGCCATGACATTTTCAATGAAATAGTCTACAACTTTGTCCTGAAAACATCATTATCGGGAGACTGTGAAATGACGAATATCATTTAAAATATTTTATTGCAAATCAAGTGTCCATTTATTTCAGAAACATTACAATCTACAGGAAAGAGATATTATAGACATAAAGACATTCCATGTATAAAATATTACAAGATTTCACCTGGTGTAGCAGGGAACAATGTAACACTCCTTGCCAGTGGCCAGTAAAGCATCACCTGCTCGGCAGTTGATGCAAAGATACTGCATATGCTGGAAATTTGACACAGAGATGCAGAATGGTACAACACTCAGCAGGCCAGACAGTGTCTGTCTACTGTTAAACAGAGTCAAAGTTTTGTGCCAAAGTATTTCCAAAAGAAGTGGAAGAGTAAGAACATGTATTTCTTCTAACTTCTCCATAACTGAAAATGTGTTACTTGGCCCAAAATCCTTCTATCCACACAGGACAAGTTATAAATACAGATGTTTTAAATCCAGAGAAGGGGAGGAGGAAAGGCACCAGGGGGATGTGATAGGCAAGAGGGAAGAGGTAAGAGGCTAGAGTGGGAATGAAAGAAAAAGGGAGGGGGAGCGGAAAATGTTTTTACCGGAAACTCATGCCATCAATTTGGAGGCTACCCCTGAGGATGGTCTATCATGGCCGTGGACCAAAATATTGGAACAGGAACAGGAATCCTTCCTCTCTTTCTCCTATTGTCTACTATCTTCTCCTAAAAGATTCCTTCCTCCCCAGCAGGGCTGGATTAACCTAGTAGCAAAAGTAGCATATGCTACAGGCCCCGCATTTTCGAAGGTCCCACCCACACTAATTGCTTGCAAGCTGCAGTCTGATGAAATTGGCATCTCACCGTATTCTCATGACTGTTAGAGTGAGTTTTGGGTAGATGATTCACTTACACTTAAATAAATGACTTCAGCCATCAGTCTTCTGTTCTTTGACAAAGTACTGTGGATTGAGTTCATAACAATGCATTTCCTAAAAGCTGTGAACCCAGTTTCATTTGTAACAATGCATCTCTGGCACCTCTGAGACAAGAATGCTAAGTTTACAGGTAGTTGCGAAGACACCCTATCAATGCTTTTTGAATATGAATTGTCCTCTGTGTTAGCATGTAACATACCAAATTCTGTATTATGGATTTTAACTTGCATTCCTAAAGGCCATGAATGTCAGTTTAGGCATACTGGCACCAGTAGAATGAATTTAATCAAAAGATGTGAAAACTTCAAAGAATTGTCTATACTTGTAACTATGAACTGTCCTTTGTGTTTAGCAAATAAACCGAGCCTCAATCACAAGGCGGTTAGACCTGTTCTGCCAGGAGTCTCTGCCTGCTGTAACCTTGTTTTGTCAAATAAAGAAACTGCCTTGTACCTACAGGTAACACAACGCTCTGTGATTTCATCCACACCACAACAATGACAATCTGACAACATTGTTGTTATCATGTCGGGGGAGCTGCATGCTGCATGGTACAGTATGTGTGTGCAGGCGTGTGTTGGCTCCTTGCTGTGTTGTTGTATAAATGTTCATGCAAACCAAGGAAGGGGACATAAATCATACCTATCTAAAACAACATGTGAGGAATTCATCAATCTAATTGGATCCAGCATACTGGATCACATTATCCATGAAGTGAAGAAATACAAATATTATTCTGTTTCATTGGATGCTACTCCAGATATATCTAATGTGGACCAGCTGACTTTGACTGTGCGCAAACACGAGTAATTCTGCAGATGCTGGAAATTCAAGCAACACACATCAAAGTTGCTGGTGAACGCAGCAGGCCAGGCAGCATCAGAACGGTCTCGACCCGAAACGTCAACTGTACCTCTTCCTAGAGATGCTGCCTGGCCTGCTACATTCACCAGCAACTTTGATTTGACTGTGCGCTATGTTTTGCCGTCTGGACCAGTTGAAGGATTTGTGAAGTTTTTGGATATGGAAGGTCATAGTGCTGAACAGCTCGCTCAAAGTTTACTTGACTTTTTAAAGGAAAGTTGCATTGATCTAAAAGACTGCCGTGGTCAAAGTGATAACAATGCCAGCAACATGAGTGGCAAGTATAGTGGCTTACAAGCACTAATTAAAGAGTTGAATGAGTTGCGGATTACTTTCCAAGTTTTGCACATTCACTAAATTTGGTTGGAAAATGTGCTGCTGAATGTTGTCAAGAAGCATTAATTTTCTTTCAATTTGTAGAAAGCCTGTACATATTTTTTTCTGCTTCTACAATGCTCCAAATGAGGACTTACCAGTTCCTCATAAAGCCTCAACATTACATTTTTGCTTTTATATTCTAGTCCTCTAGAAATGAATGCTAATATTGCATTTGCCTTCCTCACCACCAACTCAACCTGCAAATTAACCTTCAGGGAATCCTGCACAAGGACTCACAAATAACTTTGCACATCAGATTTTAGAATTTTCTCTCCATTTTCCTACAAGCAGCTCGTTGTAGGAATCAAACTTGTTAACTGTTGATGTAATCCCTCTAATCTAAAAGAGATGGTCCCAACACCGAACCCTGTGGAACACCACTAGCCACCAGCAACCATACAGAAAACGCTCCCTTTATTCCCACTCTTTACCTCCTCCCAGTCACCCAATGCTCTATCCATGCTAGTATCTTTCCTGTAATACCATGGGCTCTTATCTTGTTAGGCAGCCTCATATGCAGCACCTTGTCAAAGGCCTTCTGAAAATCCAAGTACATAACATCCACCAATTCTCCTTTGTCTGTTCTGCTCAAAGAATTCCAACAGATTTATCAGGCAAGATTTTCCCTTAAGGAAATCATGCTGACTTTGGCCTATTTTATAATGTGCCTCCAAGTAATCTGAAACCGCATGCTTAACAATCAACTCCAACATCTTTCCAACCACTGATGTCAGACTATAATTTCCTTTTTTCAACCTCTCTCCCTTCTTGAAGAATGGAGTAACATTTGCAGTTTTTCAGTCCTCAGGAACCATGCCATAATTTATTTATTTCAGAAAGATACCTCCACAACCTCTTCAAACACCTCTTTCAGAACCCTGGGGTGTACACCATCAGGTCCAGGTGACTTATCTACCTTCAGACCTTTCAGTTTCCCAAACACCTTCTCCCTAGTAATGGCAACTTCACTCACTTCTGCCCCCTAGCACATTCGAACTTCAGACATATTGCTTGTGTCTTCCACAGTGAATATTGATGATAAAACACTTATTCAGTTTGTCTGCCATTTCCTTGTTCCCCATTACTACCTCTCCAACATCATTTTCAGTGGTCCGATATCTATTCTTGCTTCACTTTTACTCTAGATCTCAGAAGAAACTTTTTGTATCCTCTTTAATATTATTAGCAAGCTTACCTTTGTATTCCATCTTTATTACTTGTTTAGTTGCCTTCTGTTTTTAAAACTTCCGAATCCTCAAACTTCCAACTAAATTTTGCTATATTATATGCCCTCACTTTTACTTTTATGTTGTCTTTGACTTCCCTTGCTAGTCATGGTTGCATCATCCTCCCTTTAGGAATACTCCTTCTTCTTTGGGATGGATGTATCCTGTGCCTTCCAAATTGCTCCTAGAATCTTCAGGCATTGCTGCACTGCCATCATCCCTGCTAGTGTCCCCTTCCAATCCACTTTGGCCAGATCCTCTCTCATGCCTCTGTAATGCTCTTAATTCCACTGTAATACTGATGCATCTGACTGTAGCTTCTCCCTCTCAAATTGCAGGGTGAATTCTATAATATTATGATCACTGGCCCCTAAAGGTTCCTTTACCTTAAGTTCTCTAATCATTACACACCAGCCAATCTAGAACAGCTGCTACTCTAGTGGGCTGAACCAGGATGACACAAGACATAGTCAAGATAACTCTTTTAGTTGGGAAGTGAATTCAGTGCTTTTATGACTGAAAGAGGGGTACGGTAGTCTGGAATTAGCATGCAGGCAGCCCATGTTTTCACTGAATAACATGATCAAGGGGCTAAATATCCTACTCCTTTTTCTCTGTTCCACAATAAGTTTAGAAAGATTCAAACTGAAGGCATTTATTTTGTTAACTTGTAGACATACAGCATCCAACATCAAGGATCCCCACCATCTAGGCTGTGCTCTCCTCTTGCTACTGCCATTGAGGAGATACAGCAGCCTTAGGTCCCAAATCACCAAGTTCAGGAATAGTTATTACCCTTCAACCATCAGCCTCCTGAACCATCACTGACCTCAGCACTAAACTTGCATAAAAGAATGCAGACATGGTCAAGAGGTTCAGTTGTTGATCATACCAAATATCAGAATGGGGATGAAGTGTGATCTATGTGACTTTGACTGTAGAATGACTGTTGGTGCCAGACGGGGTGGTTTGACTATCTGAGGAAATGCTGATCTCTTCAGATTTTTATGAACAACAGTCTCTAACGTTCACAGAGAATGGTGTGAAAAACAAAAAAAAACATCCAGGGAGCAGCAGTCTGTGGGGAAAAAAGCCTTGTTAATGAGAGAAAGAAGAAGAGAATGCCCAAACTGGTTTAAGGTAACAGGTGGGCAACAGTAACCACACCTTACAACAGTGGTGTGCAGAACATCTCTGAATGCACAACACATCAAATTTTGAAGTGGATAGACAACAGCAGACCACGAACATACACTCAGTGACCACTTTATTAGGTACATGGGATTCCTGATAAAGTGGGCACTGAGTGTATGTACTGACAGCAGAAAATAAATTTACTTTGAACTTTGTTATCTAAAACAACCCATTAAAACAGTGCACAAAGGAATTAATGCAAATACATTTAACCATGCAGCATTGATCTAATTTAACCTTCTTGGTTCAAAAATACCATTGGAGATATGAATGACTCTAATAATAGGCTATTCCTCTTCCTTCTATTGTAACAAACTGGTAATCAATTTAAAATAAAGTTAATGGTGATGCTAAAATTCCACAGAGCACCATGCAAATATATTACGCTCTCATCTACTAATATAAGCATCAGTACTTTTTAGCTTTATAATGAACAATTTTCATTACTACTTGCTTAGTTAGGAAGCAAAGTGGATTATTTTCTATTACAGATCCCACATGATGTTAATCTCCAGGTGATATAAAGACATCATTGTCAAAAGGATATTTTAAAGTACCCTTTGAGTGCATTCAGCAGCAGGTCATTGAAACAATGGGTTACAAGAGTTTATTAACCGACAGTGTACACATAGCACAACTCAACCTAACCAGTATTTGAATTGCATGATCTTGTGTTGTTTCACTACCATAATCATATTAAAATTTTAAAAAAAACAAAGGTTGGAATATACAGAAAATCATTGAATATAAAGGGTAAAAGATTAGACTCGCTCACATTGAAAATGGTCATTACCTGGCTCTTCTACAGCATAAGTGTCACCTGGCATATAGTCACCTATGTCTGAATATTGGGCACAGTTTTAAGGTGAGAGAGGAATGATTTCCTTTCTCACTGCCATCACAGAGATCATCCTCATGTCAGCCATTACTGTCTGGTTTGATGCAGCATCCTCATACAATGTACAAAAACTGTCAGGTCAGCAGAGAAGACCATTGGGTGACTGTCTACCATCACTGCAGGACTTGCATGTATCCAGGACAAAGAACTAGCAAGGGCCCGTTTCCTTGTTGTAAGTCTCTGTGACTCTCCACATGGGACAAGGCAGCCCATTGCAGTAATCAAATTTGTGAACTGTTGCTGTAAGGCCGCTAATCCAAATATCTCCTTCCTGAAGAAGGATGATCAGACTTGTACACAACACTCCAAGTGAAACTTCACCTGGGCCCTGTATAACTACGTTATTTTATTAATTTATGTTTTTCAGAGATACAGCACAGAACTGGCCCTTCCAGCCCAACTAGCCGCACCACCCAGCAACTCACCTATTTAACACCCGCCTAATCACAGGATAATTTGCAATACCAATTACTAACTGGTACATCTTTGGACTGTGGGAGGAAACGGGAACACCTGAAGGAATCCCACATGTTTCATGGGGAGAAAGCACAAACTTCTTACAGTCGGCAAACTCTGGAACACCATGAGCTGTAACTGCATTGTGCTAACCGCTATGCTGCTGAGTCACGGATATGATATCTTCACTCTTGAAATCAAATCCTCCTGTAATTAGGGGTAATATATCATTTCCCTTCCTGATTGCTTACTGCATTTGCAAGGTAATTCCCAGTGATCCACACACAGGGACACGCAAATCTCTCTGAAATAACATCTTCCATGGCTCAATCTTATGTCTCCATCTTTCAGCCTCTGACCATTTAAAAAAAGCCTCAATTTTCTTATTATTTATATGCATACAGTACATAAAAACTTCTGTGAATATGTCAGTCATCAGATAGATTAACATGCTCTCAAAGGAACTCTTTCAAACTTATTAAAGAAAATATTACAATGAAATTCACCATTAATCACTCTAATTAAGATACAAAATGTGAAAAATTATTTTTATAACCAGAGATTTACTGGCAAGGAAAAGTTTCACATGCATTTAAAGGCAAATGTCAAAAATATGCATGTTATTAATAATGAATGCAATAACAATATTGATTTTGAGTTGTAAAATGTTACAGATTATTTTGTGCACTTAATGGAATGAAGGCCCATTGCTCTCATGATTATTTTTGAATACTTGACTTAAGATTGTATATTTTGATGGCATTTATGTAAAACAGTTGATGCTACCTAATTTTGGTGTACTCATTTAAGGTTTACTGATCAAGAAAGCAAAGATAAAAAACATAACTTCAGATTCCTTTTTCTTTTTTTTTCTCTGCACATTAGATGTTTGATAGTGTTCTTTTGTTTTAATCGGTTCTATTGTGTTTCTTTGTTTTGTAGCTGCCTGTAAGAAGACGAATCTTATACATACTTTGATAATAAATATACTTTGACTTCTAAAATTCAGACCAAATTTCTTTTTCCCGGTTGAACATGACAGTCCTGGTGCTCAGCTGCCACCTAGTGGTTGTTTGAAGAAATTGAGATGGACTCAAGACACATCTTCCTAATATTCTTATATCTATTGTTCCACGCAAGAGAAAACCTTGTTCCAAACACTGTCCTTCAAATGGAATCTGAAGAATTTCTATGATAGCTTTAGGTGAGCGGCTTTTGCATCGCTGAATGAGTTGGATTGTACTATCGCTACACTTCTGAGATGAAAAATTACATACTGTATATGCCACATTAACAACAAAGAAGATATTTTCCCTCAAATTCAAGGAAGTGAAAACATTTTAAACTTAGCAGAACTAATCAGTACGTTGCGGACTCTGGTTCCAATCCAGTGCCAGCATTAAGAACACAGTTATTTGCTACCTGCAAAATGCAAGTTTTCCAAATGAATTATAAACCAGTGCTTGGTCCCTTATTCAGAAGCATCACAGGGTCGCTGATATGAGAAGTGTTGCAACAGAAAGTGATTTTCTGTGTTTATGACAGAAAGGTGATGTTTAACATTGCAACAATATTGAAGTAACTTTTGTTTTTAATTAGAATGGCAGCTGATGGAGCTGCTGGCTTATAACTCCAGCAACCCAGGTTGGAACCTGACCTGGTGTGTGGTCTGTGAACAGCATGCACGTTCTCCCTGTGACCTTGTAGAGTCCCCCCAGATGCTCTGCTTTCCTCCCACATCCCAAAGACATGCAGGTAGGTCGGTTAACTGTCTACTATAAATTGGTCCTAATGTGTATGTGTATCTGGTGAGATGTAGTCGGGAATGTGGGGAGAATAAATTAGGACCAGTGTAAGTGTGTACATGATGGGTGGCTGTGACACAATGGATCAAAGTGCCCTTTTCCATGTTGTATGACTTGATGAAATCAAAGAGAAGTTTGAGGAAAGAAAGGTCACTGGAAGGTCCGAATCCACTGCTATCAAAACTCCAATAGTGGAAGCTGTATTAACACCTAGGTATTCCTGAGAGGGTTTAATGCTTATTCTGAGTAGCTGATATGTGAATGGGGCTAATTCTCTAATACTAAGTCATTGCACCGTGATGAAAGTAAAAACTTCTTAATGACTTTTTAAATTAAGAACTTATGGCAGAATTGTTTGTAAGTCATTTTTTTAAAGGGTATAACAAATACATTGAAGAGATCACCACTTTACATCTCATATGAGATAAAATGTTACTTCAGAACTAACTTGAATATGAGTTTAAAACATTACTTGATGTAGCAAAGTAGTGTGCAGACATGAGATCCAGTGAAAATAAACTCAGGAACTATTTTGAATGTAACTAACCTCAGTTATGGAAAACAACACAAATTACTACTTATTATTAAGTTTGATGATAATTAACCTTAACCATTTGATATGTACTCAGTGCTAATTATCATTCATGGACAAGAAAAATATTAATTTTAATGCAAGGCTCAGAAACGCTGCTGCAAGGGGATTTACATTTTAATGCGGGGATATACAGGCTGATAACCTACAAGGACAACAGAATATGGGGTCATTATCTCAAAACTATACAATAGGCAAGTCCCTTCAACTAGATAACTAATAATGTCAATGAAATTGCTAGTAGTGTAACAGGCATCTACAGCTCTCTCTTACCATCTATTATGTGGTAAGACTTTTTTTACTAGAAAGTGAAAATCAATAAAGCTTGTGATGAAGAGACTAATCTGAAATCTGAACTGCTTCTCTTTCTGCAGACGCTTCCTTCTCTACTAAACATTTTCTCCATTTTCTGATTTTATTTAGTATATTAATCCTTGTTACATTTTATTTAATATTTTCTTCCTTTCTCTTTGACAGAAGTATCTCAAAATCATGGAGTTTTATGGCAACCAGCAAACTTTCAACAGCTTGCCAAAGGCTACTCTTACAAGTCCAAACCTGGTAACCTTTCCCTTCCTTAATCCAGTGTAACTCAGCATAAACCAGGAATCAAGCCTGGTGACTTGCTTCTCTCTGATATTTGGTATTATATTTCCATGACACAAGAACACATTGAGCTGTAAAACATTTTAATTATATCTTTTATCAAACTCTAAACAACTCACATGAAATATCAACTAATGTAATATTACCTAAGAAATGCCTTTTTAGTAGTAAGTAGTATATCACATAAAACTAAATACTATTATTGAAAACTTCCATGGAAATAAATTTCTCTTTTCTTATTCTTTGTTACTGAATGACAAAGTGATCCAATAAAAGCCAGCTTCCTTCTCACTATGAACTATCGTGATGAGGTTTGATATTAACAGATGAAAGTTTTTTTTAAATGGCAGATGCTGTAAGTCTGGAATTCTAAAGTGCTGAATACACTCACCAGTCTGGCAACCTCTATGGAGCAAGAAACAGAGTTAATTCTTCAACTCCGAGACTCTTCATCAGAATTGGGAAAGAGAAAGTGAAGTTTTCTCTAGCAGAGAGGCAGAGGAAGATGGGTGCTCCATATCAAATAATTTAACTTTAGGTAGGAGCTAATTCTTTCAGTGCGTATCAGAAATGGCCACTCCTGTCAGCCACCCATTTGTGCCTTTGGCTCAGTTTTGCTCCTTCTCTGACTATATTTTGGCCTAATGGGCATGTCCAACAGCCTTGCAATTAGCAATAAAGCATAATCTGATCCTAAGCATCTGGTCTCACCCTATCAGGGATATTAGATTTGTTTCGCTCTGCCCACCTCCAACTACTCCCCCACCCCCAACCATCTAAACTATCTTCTCTCTCTCTATCCCAGTTCAGATAAACATGAAATGTAAACTCTGTTTCACTTTCCACAGATGCTGGCTGGTGTGTTGAGCATTTCCAGAATCCTCTGTTTTTATTTTGGACTTTAGCAGAGATGTACCTACTGTGTCATGGTGCACATGGTAGTGTAGCATTACATACATGTTACTATGATAGAAAACGCTGTCACAGGTTCTTAACAATCATGCGCTCAGATTAAAAAGCCCCAACTTCTGTAGCCCAGAGGCGCTTCCCAATTTTTACAGCCTGTACTTGAGGCCGGGCTACAGGACTCGGCAACAGAGGAAGAGGATCAGAGGAAAACGGGAAGGGAATAGCCGAAAGAGCAGAAACCGGAAACATTGAAGAAGGTACATGTTCAACATTTGTCAGCATGGGGGCCACACAACCTGAGGGATTCACCTTCCTGAACTGTTCAAGATGGATACAGCTAAGCACTGACTCCTTGTGATGACTCTGGTCTGTAGGAGGAAAGATGCCTGCAAGGACTTCAGCTCTGAAATGAGATAAAGAGGTCAGTGCGGGATGGTGAGGATAGCCTGCACTCCAGTGCTGATGGCCTGACTCGACTGTCACAACTTCCCTCTGCGATGCGTACGTGTTTAAGTGCGAAACCAGGCGAGTCTTCAAATGGTCAGAATGGTCCAATCCCTCAGTCACGCTAAGATATCTGGCAACTTCAGACAAGCACTCCCGAAATCCCAGGATCCGATAATCGGTGGCAAATGCTGGAGCTTCAAAATAACCTGTTAGTACAAAGTCAAACAATTAGAACCTGTGCAATAAAGCCCCTTGTAAAAAAAAACAAACACACCAAAGTAAAATACAGGATCCATTAAAACTGAAAATTTAAATGCAAAACTCTATCTATTCTCCAACACTTGCTCAACAGCAGAAGAGTTAAAACGTCAGGGTTCCCCCCACCCCTTACCTTTTAACTCTTCTCACCTAGCTATATAAACTTTCCCTGGGTCCCTTCCTCCTGTGATCCAATCTTCTCTCCTATCAGATTCCTTCTCCAGCCCTTGACCTTTCCCACAGACCTAGCTTCACCTATCACCTTCCAGACAGCCTCCTTCCCCTCTCCCCTCCGCCTCCCTCTTTTTTATACTGGCATCTTCCCCCTTCCCTCTCAGTACTGAAGAAGTGTCTCAGGCCAAAACTTTGATTATCCATTCATTTTGATAGATGCTGCCTGCCCTGCTGAGTTCCTCCAGCATTTCATGTGGAGAAACATTTCATGTTTACGTTGACAGATAGCTGTACTACAGTCAATCTCAGTGCCTCAAGTTACAGAGTAGTGAAATCACTTCACCGTGCACCTTGGCTGCTGTGGTTCATAGTTGAGAAAGCCAGGCTTAGCTGTTGCCATCACTAGCTACCAAATAGCCACAGATGCTCACGACCAAGAGGAGTAATGAACTGGAGAGTGGCAGGTATCGTCGCACTGCACCTAAATGCCTTTCTAGGGTAGTTTTGTATCTGTGTGAGGACTCTCTATCATGAATTGACAGCAGTCAAACTCTGAAAACTGCCCTATGATTGATTACCATGGAAATCATATAGATAGTCTGCATAATTTTCTGTGTAATATGAACAACCATGAAAAGGAAACAGATCTCAGAATCAGAATCAGAATCAGGTTTTACGTCAGTCGTGTGTCGTGAAACGTGTTAACTTAGCGGCAGCAGTACAATGGAATAAGTGATAATATCAGGAAAATAAATAAATTACAGTAAGTATATACAGTATATGCATATTAAATAGTTATATTAAAAATCGTGCAAAAACAGAAATCAGGTGGTGGGAGGAAGAAGCTGTTCCTGAATTGCTGAGTGTGTGCTTTCAGGTTTCTGTACCTCCTCCCTGACAGTAACAATGAGAAGAGGGCTTGTTCTGGGTGATGAGGATCATTAATAATGAATATCACCTTTCTGAGACACTGCTCCTTGAAGATGTTTTGGATACTATGGAGACTAGTACCCAAGATGGAGCTAATTTTACAACTTTAAAATTGCAGTAACACCCCACCCACCATACCAGACAGAGATGCAGCCTGTCAGTTTTCAAGTGTCTTAGATGACATACCAAATCTCCTCTAACTCCTAATGAAATATAGCCACTGTCTTCCCTTCTTCATAGCTACATTGATATGTTGGGACCAGGTTAGATCCTCAGAGATCTTGACACCCAGGAACTTGAAACTGCTCACTCTCTCCACTTCTGATCCATGAGGATTGGTTTGTGTTCCCTTGTCCTACCCTTTCCGAAGCTCACAATCCACTCTTTGGTCTTACTGACGTTGAGTGCAGGGTTGTTACTGCGAGACCACTCAACTGGCTGGTATATCTCACTCCTGTACGCCTTCTTGTCTCCATCAGAGATTCTGCCAACAATGGTTGTATCAACAACAAATTTATAGATGGTATTTGAGCTATGCCTAGCCACACAGTCATAGATATAGAGAGAGAGTACAGCAGAGAGCTAAGCACACACCCCTGAGGTGCACCAGTGTTGATCGTCAGCGGGGAGGTGTCATTAATACCATTCAGCACAGATTATGGTCTTCCGGTTAGGAATTTGAGGTTTCATAGCTTATCAATCAAGACTTTAGGAATGATAGTATTAAATGATGAACTATAGTCAATGAACAGCATTCTGACATTGGTGTTTGTATTGTCCAGGTATTCTAAGGATGTGAGAAGAGCACTGACATGGCATCTGCGATTGAACTATTGTGGTGATAGACAAATTGCAGTGGGTCCAGGTCCTTACTGAACCAGGATTTGATTCTGCCCATGACCAACCTCTCGAAGCATTTCATCACCGTCGATGTGAGTGCAATTGGACAATAGCCATTAAGGAAGATCACACTACTTTTCTTGGGCACTGGTTTAACTGCTGTCCTTTCGAAGCAGGTGGGAACTTCCAACTGTAACAATAAGAGGTTGAAAATGTCCTTGAATACATCCGCTAGTTGATGGGCACAAGTTTTCAGGGCTTTACCAGGTACTCAGTCGGTGCCTGCTGCCTTGCGAGAGTTCACCCACTTGAAAGACAGCCTGGCATCAGCCTCTGAGACAGAGATCACAGGGTCACAGGGTCACAGGGTGCAGCAGGGATCTACACAGCTGTAGTTACTGTATATTCTCCCTTTCAAAGCGGGCATAGAAGGTGTTGAGCTCGTCTGGTAGTGAAGCATCACTGCCATTCATGCTATTGGGTTTCACTTTGTAGGAAGTAATGTCCTGCAAACCCTACCAGAGTTGTCGTGCATCCGATGTCACTTCCAGCCTCTCTCACAACTGTTTCCTCACTCTTGAAATAGCCCTCCGCAAATCATATCTGGTTTCCTAGTACAGGCCTGCATCCCCAGATGTAAATGCCACAGATCTGATACTAAGAGGAGAAATTAGCACACAGTAAAACTGTTAGGGAGAAAGTATCAAACGATAAACTGTGAGAAGTCTGGTCTTCACCAGAATGGTAGGTAAGGGAATAATCATAATCAGAATCCAGTTTATTTTCACTGTCTTATAGGATGTGAAATGTATTGTTATAAAGCAGCAGTGCAGTGCAAAGACATAAAATTATTATAAATTATAAAATTAAAAAATGGTGCTGGAACCTAGTGGAGGGATAGACACTGGGTTAATGTGATCAACTTTTAACAGTCTCACGTATCAGATCCATTTCCCATACTTCTGCTTTCACTACCCTTCCTCCAAACAGAGCAAGGACAAAGTTCCCCAGCTCTCACCTTCCACCCGACTGGAATGCACAGGAGGCCAGTTGGCTGCAAACTGTAAACCAGGCTGTGGAACAGCTTTGAAGATGATCATTTCTGTAACCTTCCGGGCTATTCCAGCAGCGGGCACATCTTGCCCTCTCCTCCCCTTTCAACATTTTACGTGGACTATTCCCTTTGCAGCACTCTGGCTCAGTCTTCCATCCCCATACACCGACCGCTTCTTACGGCACTGTCCCTCGCAAGCACAGATGCTGCAAAATTCTCCCTTCACCTCAGCATCCAGGGACCTAAACTGCCTTTCCATGTGACACAGCCATTCATTTGCACTTCCTCCAGTCTGGTGTACCACACTCTGTGTTTATAATGTGACCCTATACTGTGACCTGGCCTTCCGGCTGCAGTTGTGACACTGAACTGCCTATTGCCTGCCGCAGTCGTGTGATGGCCAGCACAACGCTTCGCAGTCCCAGCTGTTTAAGAACAAGGTTCAATCTCCACCATTGAGAGGGACCAATATTCTCGATGACAGGCTTGTTAGAACTGCTGGGGAAGGTTTAAACTAATTTGGCAGGGGGTTTGAAACAGGAGTGAAGGGACTCAGGATAGGACAAATGGTAAAAAAGCAAAGATAGTGTGCAGTCAGACTATCAAGAAAGGCAGGAAAAAACTGCAGCCAGCAGGGTAAATATCAGTGCATTAGGGATGCAGAATCGAAAAGGGTAGCAAATACAGTACCCAAACTGTTATATCTCAATGCACGGAGTATAAGAAATAAGGTGGATGATCTTGTTGCACTATTACTGATTGTCGGGTATGATGTTGTGCCCATCACTGAATAGCGAGTGAAGGAGGGTTGTAGTTGGGAGCTGAATGTCCAATGTTACACATTGTATCGGAGGGATAGGAAGGTATGCAGAGGGGGTAGCATGGCTCTACTGGTAAAGAATGGCATCAAAACAGTAGAAAGATGTGACATAGGATCGGAAGATGTCGAATCCTTGTGGGTTGAGTTAAGAAACTGCAAGGGAAAAAAGGCCCTGATGGCAGTTATATACAGGCCTCACAACAGTAGCTGGGATGTGGACCACAAATTACAACGGAAAATAGAAAAGGCGTGTCAAAAGGGCAATGTTATGATAGTCATGGGAGATTTTAGCATGCAGGTCAATTGGAAAAATCAGGTTGGTTATGGATCTCCAGAGAGTGACATTGTTGAATGCCTACAAGATGACTTTTTAGAGCAGTTTGTCGTTGAGTCTGCTAGGGGATCAGTTACACTGGATTGGGTGTTATGTAATAAACTGGAGACATTTAGGGAGCTTAAGGTAAAAGAACCCTTAGGAGACAGTGATCATATGACTGAGTTCATCATGACATCTGATAGGTAGAAAATAACATCCGACTTAGCAGTATTTCAGTGGAGTAAAGAAAATTACAGGGTATGAGAAAGGAGTTGGCCAAAATTATTTGGAAGGAACTGCTGGCAGGGATGAGAGCAGAGCAGCAATTTCTGGGGAAAATGAGGAAGGTGCAGGATAGATGTACAGTATTCCAAAAATGAAGAACTACTCAAATGGCAAAACAGTACAACTGTGGCTGATGAGGGAAGTCAAAGCTAGTGTAAAAAGCAAAAGAGAAGGCATACAACAAATCAAAAATTAGTGGGAAGGATTGGGAAGCTTTTAAAAACCTAGAGAGTAACTAAATGAATCATTAGGAGGGAAAAGATGAAATAGGAAAACAAGCTAACAAACAATATCAATGTGGATAGTAAAAGCTTTTTCAAGTATGTAAAAAAATAAAAGAGCTGAGAATGGGTATAGGACCACTAGAAAATGAGGCCAGAGAAATAACAATGGGGAGACAAGGAGATGGCAGATAAACTAAAGAGTATTCTGCATCAGTCTTCACTGTGGAAGACACTAGACTGTGCCACATGTTAGAGGGTGTGAGGGAAGAGAAGTAACTGCAGTTACTATTATGAGGGAGAAAGTACTCAAAAGCTGTAAGACCTAAGGGTACATAAGTCACCCGGACCAGATGAACTGCACCCTAGGGTTTCGAAAGAGGTAGCGGTAGAGATTGCGGAGGCAATAGTAATCTTTCAAAAATCATTGGTCTCTGGCATGGTGCCAGAGGACTGGAAAATTGCAAATGCCACTTCACTCTTTAAGAAAGGAGAAAGGCAGCAGAAAGGAAATTACAGACCTCAGTGATTGGGAAGATGTTGGAATCAAGTGTTAAAGGATAAGGTTATGGAGAACTTGGTGACATAGAACATGATAGGACAAAGTCAGCATGGTTTCCTTTAGGGAGAATCTTGCCTGATGAACCTGTTGGAATTCTTTGAGGAGATTACAAGTAGAATAGATAAAGGGGATGCAGTGGATGTTGTATATTTGGACTTTCAGTAGGCCTTTGACAAGGTGCTACACATGAGGTTGCTTACCTAGTTAAGAGCCCATGGTATTACAGGAAAGTTACTGGCATGATTAGAACATTGGCTGATTGTTAGGAGGCAGCAAGTGGGAATAAAAGTATTCTTTTCTGGTTGTCTGCCAGTGACTAGTGGTTTGTTCCACAAGGGCTTGTGTTGGGACTGCTTCTTTATATGCTGTATATCAATGGTTTAGAATGCAAAATAGATGGTTTTTTGGCAAGTTTGCAAATGATACAAAGATTGCTGGAGAGGCACGTACGTAGTGTTGAGGAAACAAGCAGGCTGCAGGACTTAGACAGATTAGGAGAATGGGAAAGAAAGTGGCAAACAAAATACAATGTTGGAAAGTGCATGGTCATGCACTTTGGTAGAAGAAATAAATGTGCAGACTATTTTCCAAACAGTGAGAAAATCCAAAAATCTGAGATGCAAAGGGACTTGGGAGTCCTTGTGCAGAACACCCTACTGGTTAACTTGCAGGTTGAGTTGATGGTGAGGAAGGCAAATGCAATATTAGCATTCACTTCAAGAGGTCTAGAACACAAGAGCAGGGATGTGATACTGAGGCTTTATAAGGCACTCGTGAGGCCTCACCTTGAGTATTGTGAACAGTTTTGAGCTCCTCAGCTGAGAAAAGTTGAGCTGGCTTTGGAAAGGGTTCAAAGGAGGTTCACAAGAATGATTCTGGAAATTAAAGTGGTTTCATACGAGAAACATTTAATGGCTCTGGGTCTGTACTCACTGGATTTTAGAAGGATGAGGGGGGATCTCATTGATACTTTCAAATGTTGAAAGGCCTAGACTGAGTATATGTGGAAAGGATGTTTCCCATGGTGGGACAGTCTAGGACAAGAGGGCACAGCCTCAGGATAGAGAGATGCCCATTTAAATAGAGACGCAGAGAAATTTCTTTTGCCAGAGGGTGGTGAATTTGTGGAATTTGGTACCACAGGAGGCAGCTATGGAGGCCAGCTCATACAGTGTATTTAAGGAAGATTGATAAGTTCTTGATTGGACATGGCATCAGAGGTTACGGGGAGAAGGCAAGGGTGTGCGCTAAGGAGGGGTACAAAGGAGCAGCCGTGATTGAATGGCGGAGCAGACTCAATGGGCCAAATGGTCTAATTCTGCTCCTATGGGCTTATTGTCTGTAAGGAGTTTCTACATCTGACCTGAAACCAGGTGGGTTTGCTCCAGGTGCTCCCACATTGCAAAGCCTTAAGTTGAGGGTTAGTGAGTTGTGGATACGCTACCACCAGAAGCGTGATGAAACTTGCGGGCTGCTCAGCTCAACACAGTAGATTCTGGTTAATTGGGACACATCAGGACCAGTACATTGGCCCAATTAGGCATTTGCCCTAATTAGCCAAATTTTCATGGAAATAGTTAAAAAGATATTAAAAAAAAGTCAGACGAAGTTTAACTGAATTACAAATTATGTACTTAAATGAAAAACAGAACAAATTAGAACACGATGAATGCTACTACAGTACTGTAGAACTGTGTATTAGTTCCTAATAGTTATTGATGAAGGAATTCATCCAATATACATTGATGTGTATAGGGTGCCCAGGGTGGGGTAGCACCTTTGGTGAAGGGGCTTGTCCATTCTGGGGTACCTTTGGTCCCCACTGGATGTTCTGCTCTCACCTGTGGTTCTAAGTAGCTGTTTATATGCGCCTTTTGCCACACCCCAGTACAGTGCTTCGACAGGCAGGCAAAATCAGGTATTGGCAGGCCTCATACCCAGCGAAATAGGGATATGCTGGTACTAGCATGTGAAGTCAGCCCCAGTGGACTGGGCAGATGAGATCAACATCTTCAATCTTCAAAAGGCCTTTGACAAGGTGCCACACATGAGGCTGTTAACAAGTTAAGAGCCCATGGTATTACAGGAAAAATACTAGCATAGATAAAGCCATGGCTGATTGGCAGAAGGCAAAGAGGGGGAATAAAGAAAGCCTTGTCTGGTTGGCTGCCAGTGACTGGTGACATTTCACAGAAGTCTGTGTTGGGACTGTTTCTTTTTACACTATACGTCAATGACTTGGATGATGGAATTGATGGTTTTGTTGCAAAGCCTGAGGATGATACGAGGACAGGTGGAGGGGCAGGTGGCTTTGAGGATGTAGAGAGGCTGCAGAAGGACTTAGACAGATTAGGAAAATGGGCAAAGAAGAAGCAGATGGAAAACAGTGTTGGGAAGTGTATGGTCATGCACTTCGGTAGAAGAAATAAAAGGATAGACCATTTTCTAAATGGAGAGAGAACTTAAAAATCTAAAATGCAAAGGGACTTGGGCGTCCTTGTGCAGGATTCCCTAAAGGTTAATTTGCAGGTTGAGTCTGTGGTGAGGAAGGCAAATGTGATGTTAGCAAATGTGATGTTAGCATTCATCTCAAGAGGACGTGAATATAAAAGAAAGGATGTAATTTTGAAGCTTCAAAAAGCACTGTTCGGCCTCACTTAAGAGTATTGTGAGCAATTTTGGGCCCCTTATCTAAGATAGGATGTGCTGCCACTGGAGAGGGTTCAAAGAAGATTCACAAAAATTATTCCAGGATTGAACACCTTGTCATATGAGGAGCATTTGATGGCTCTGGGCCGCTATTCACTAGAATTCAGAAGAATGAGGGGTGACCTAATTGAAACTTACCAAATGGTGAAAGGTCTTGATAGAGTGGATGTGGAGAGGATGTTTCCTACAGTCAGTGAGTGAGGACTAGAGGACACAGCCTCAGAATAAAGGAGCATCCTTTCGTACAGAGATGAGGAATTTCTTTAGCCAGAGAGTGGTGAATCTGAGGAATTCATTGCCACAGGCAGCTTGGAGGCCACATCTTTATGAATATTTAAGGCAGAGGTTGATAGATTCTTGATTGGTCAAGCATAAAGGGATATGAGAAGGCAGGAGATTGCGGCTGAGAGCAAAAATGAACCAATCATGATGAAATGGCGGAGCAGACTCTATGGGCCAAATGGTCTAATTCTGCTCCTATATCTTATGGTCTTATTACAGTCTTAACAATGAGATCCAATGGTCAAGAAGGCAGTTCTGCAATGCTTCTTGGAGAGCAAAGGGCATGATAAGGTACAGAAGAAGTCATGGTTATCCATTGCAACCAAGGAAGATCCCAGTTTGTGACTATTCTCATACCACTGAACCCTGACTTCTGAGGTCAATAGAGTGGAACTGTTGCAATGCAATGGCTTTTGCACTTTAAAAACTCTCCCACACGTTTCACTGATATCATCAGATATGATGGAAAACCAACGTGCTGCTGTGTTGTCTTGATTGAGTGTAGATGAAGAAGATTGGCACAGACAACCCAGTGCAGATAATGGACTGCCTTCTTAAAATGCTTTTGACGACTGCATCCTCCAAATCTTAATTTTCATTGTAACACCCAAAATGATTGTCGATACTGTTGTGTATGTACAAACGTGTAATATTTCAGTAATATTTGGGTAATATGGTAAATATATTATTTGATTAAGCATTCTTGGTTGCTTGCATAAATCATTAGAGCTTACATGTAAAAGTACACAAATGGCATATGTCATTATGCCACCACCTCATATGTGCGCACCTCGCTTAAAGTACAAACCAAGAGTATGCGCTTGTCCTGGTCTTTCTGAGCTTTTCCTTCAATTTGTTTTATTTTTTAGTTAAATAAACATAACAGTGACGATGAATAAGTTTAAAACAAACCGAGGTGACTACCTACCTGTTGAAGCACAGTGAGACATTCAAGTTTAAAAAACACATTTGTTTCTTCACAAGTGGACAAGAAAGATGGCAGAGTAAAAAAAAAAGCAGAAAACAAACGAATTCATGGGTTCATAGACAGTGAGTACCAGGTGATAATAATCATAAATATAAGAAAAAGAGCAGAAGTGGCTGGCTACATCAGAAAGATAAACATGTTCAGGTGCACAAAAGAAAACTTGATAATGTGTATTAAGTGAATTGAGCAGAATTTTGAAGCAAATGAAACAGCCAATGTAAAGTAAGTGCCAGTTTTGCTGAATACATTGGGTGGAAAAGCATACAGTTTGTTTAGAAGCTTACCTGCTCCAAGCAAACCAGCCAAGATGAGCTTTCCCAGTATCATGAAAGTAATGCAGGAACACTTAGAACCAAAACCATTGTTGACTGCAGAACACTTTAGGTTTCATAAGTGGAATCAGAAGGAAGGGGAGTCCAGTTCAGCTTATGTGGCTGAATTGAAGAGACTATCAGAGCATTGTCAGTTTAGTAATGGGCTTAAAGATGCACTGAGAGATTAGATAATTTGTGGAATTTTAACAAGAAAACATTCAAAAATGGCTTCTCACCCAGATTTAAAAGACGCACAACTCACATTTAAAATAGCAGTTGAAATTGCTGTATCAATGGAAATAGCAGTCAGAGACGCAATTGAATGAAAATGAGCGGGAACAAAATTGCAAAGTCTAAACAGAGACCTGGCCAAACAAATTGTGTTACTGTTGTGGCAGGGGCTCACATACACCAGAACAATGCAGGTTGAAAGGCTACTTTATCACAGATGGTAGAACTTACAGAAAATGTAAAAAAGTAATGCATACAAAGAGCATATTGGAAAGATAAAAATAAATGGACTACACATGGAAGAGATAAAGATAAAAAGTCCAGTTGCAGCTTCAAAAAGAACACTAATTTACATGCTGTTGATGAAAAATTTGATTGTGATGAGAATGACAGAGGATCGCGTAGCCTTGAGAATTACAAGAGACAAGCAATATGGCTTACACCAGAAGTGAACAGTAAATTAATCAAATGGATTGGACACTGGCCCAGCTGTGTCAGTCATTCCATGAAATGAGATTAAACAGCATTTTAAAGAAACTGAACTGAAGCTTGCAGATACCCAACTAAGAACTTATACTGGAGAAAAGATAACACCTGTGGGAATGACATTCCTAACAGTGAAATGGAGCAACCAACAAGCCACGTTGGGCTTGTATGTGGTAAAAAGAGGAGGACCAGCAATGTGAGGGTGTGATTTACTGAGGCAACTACAACTTGATTGGAGATCCATCCACAATTTGCATGCCACATCCTTTGCAATAGAGTCAACTGAAAGCAACTTAAGAAATGCACTGGGTGATGCCACAGCTGTACTCGAGGATGGCACTGGAAAACTCAAACATACCAAGCGTAAAATAGTGTTCATTGAAAATGCCACACCAAAGTTTTACAAAGCCCGTCTGGTTCCTTATACCATCAAGCCAGCAAGCTAGATTGCATGGAGGCTGAAGGAATTCTTTCCAAGGTTGTGTGGAGCCCATGGACAACATCAGCAGTCCCAGTGGCTAAGAAAAATGAGTCTGTCAGGATCTGTGGTGATTTTAGGGTCACCATCAACCTAGTATTGAAAGTAGATCAATACCCGAGGCCCAGGATGATGGTTATCTCTCTGAAGAGAAACACTTTCGCAAAGTGGACCTAACGGAGTCTACGTACTGACGGAAATGGAAGAAGAGTCCAAAGTGTGTCTCATCATAAACACTCACAAGGGGCTTTATTGCTATAATGAGCATATATTGGAGGAGGATCTGCACCTGCACTCTGACAGAAAGCTATGGATCAGGTGCTGCAAGGCGTGTTATCTGGACAACATCATTGTTACCCATGGGGATGACAAGGAACATCTCCAAAACCTCAAGACAATGTAAAAAAGATTACAAGATTATAGGCTGAGCATGACATATTTCATTATGCCACCATGTTTTATGTGCACACCTCACTTAAAGTAAAAACGAAAAGCACACGTTTGTCCTCGTCTCCCTGTGTTTTTCCTTCAATTCATTTTATGTTTTGGAGTTACAAAAGATAACAAATACCTTCAAATTCTTCATAGTTCCTAACTTGTGGAAGCAGGTAAATCACTTAATTTTCACTCCTGACCACTTTTGACATCTCCAAGCCTGAATGCTTGAAACTGCAGTGAGCAAAACAATTCTAAGTGGTCTTACTGCTTATTCCTCGCCAACTATCAGTTACAGAAATCACTGATTTTTGAACACTAATACACACAACTTATTATTAAAAACTGTCTGCTCTAAGTACAGTATGGTGTCTAATGGCTATACATGTTCACTCGACTGCTGATAGACAGAAACTGTTTGGCAACAGTCACCTGTTCCAATTAAGCTGCAGAGTATCCCAAATAAATGAAGGGAATCCCATATATTTTCTTGATTAGTTTTTGTTCTTTATGCGCTGTCCCAAATAAGCAGCTGTCCCGATTAACTGATGGACCAATTAACCAGAATCCACTGTACTTGCTGATTTGATTTGACACAAAACAATGGATTTCACTTTATGTTTCAATGTATATGTGACAAATAAAGCTAATTGCTTTAGTTCCTCATCCCATTCCTTATGGTCTTATAATCTGTGACTTGCTGCATTGTCACGGTGGGGCCAATACAAACTTGAGAAACAGTGCTGTACTTTTTATCCGGGCGTGTTGTAGCCTTCTAGACTCTACAATTTAAGGTAATTTGATTTATCAGTCTGTACCTGTCATTCATCTATAATATTCAGTAATCTTGATTTTTTTTTGGCGTTTTGTCTCTCTCTGGGAGTGAAGGGGAAAATCTGTAGACATAATTTATAGAGATTCAAAAAGGCGCACAGAGGAGGTTGGTGCATAAATTAAAAGTCTGTGGTATTGCAAACTAGCTGTCTTGCAAAAAAAAGAGATTTGGTATTCAGACCAAAGGGAGATAACTTTGAAGTGCTCCTCACAACTACATTAATAACCTGAAGGAAGGAACAGTCTGTTAAGTTTCCACACTTGCCCATGATATGAAAATGAGTAGATGGGCATAAAGTCATTGAGTTGTGGAGCATCTCAGCACAGGCTCTTCAGCTATGGTCCATGCGATTCTTTGATTTGCACCTGGGCCATAGCCCTCCATACCCCTCCCATCTCTGTACTTATTCAAACCCATTTTAAATGGTTCCACTTCTTCCACTGGCAGCTCATTTCACACTCTCACCACCCTTTGAGCGAAGAGATTTCCCCTCAGGTTCCCCTTAAACACTTCACCTTTCATCCTTAACCCAAAACCTCCAGTTCTGATGTCACCCAACCTCAGTGGAAAAAGCCTGTTTGCCTTTACTCTATGTATGACCTCATGATTTTGTACACCTCTATCAAACCTCCCTTCATTCTCCTACACTCCAGGGAATAAAGTCCTAACTTATTTAATCCTTCCCTGTACTCATGTCATGTCCTCAAGTCACAGCTACATAACATGTAAATTTTCTCTGTACTCTTTTAATCTTATTCATACCTTTTCGATTGGTAGGAAATCAGCACTGCAAATAATACTCCAAATTTGGCCTTGCTAATGTCTTACACAACTTCAACATAACATCCCAATTCCTGTACTCAATACTCTGATTTATGAAGGCCTATATACCAAAAACTCTCTTAACAGCCCCATCTAAGTGTGATACTACTGTCAAGGGATTATGGATGTGTGCTCCTAGATCTCTTTGTTCTACCACACTTCTCAGCGCAAGTCCCACCCTAGTTTGTCCTCCCAAAGTGCAACACCTCACACTTACCTGTATCAAATTCCATCTGTCATTATCCAACCTACTTTCCAGCTGGTCCAGATCATGCTTCAAGTTTTGATAGCCTTCCTCGCACTCCACTGTGCCCCCAGTTTTGGTGTCATCCACAAAACTGTTGATCCACTTTACCACATTATCATTCAAATCATTAACATAGATGACAAACAGCAAAAGACGCAGCACCAATCCCGGCAGTACACCACTAGTCACAAGCCTCCAATCAAACATGCATACATTCATTCTACTTTCAATTTCTGGCTTCTCCTGCTAAGCCAATGTTGAATCCAATTTGATACTTCTTCCTGAATATCAAGTGACTGAACCTTCTAGACCAGCCTCCCATATGGCGTTTGTGTCAAAGGACTTACTATAATCCATGTAAACAATATCCATTGCCTTTCCTTCATCAACTTTTGTGGTAATCTCCTTAAAAAGCTCCAAAAGATTGCTTAGACATGACCTACCACACTCAAAGCCATGTTGACTATACAATTAGGCCCTATGTATCCCAATGCTTATATATACTTTCTCTTAGTATACATTCCAATTACTTACCCACTACTGATGCCAGGCTTACCAATCTAAAACTTCCCATCTTATTCTTGCAACACACATCAAAGTTGCCAGTGAACACAGCAAGCCAGGCAGCATCTCTAGGCAGAGGTACAGTCGACGTTTTGGGCCGAGACCCTTTGTCAGGACTAACTGAAAGAAGAGCTAGTAAGAGATTTGTAAGCGGGAGGCGGAGATCCAAAATGATAGGAGAAGACAGGAGGGGGAGGGATGGAGCCAAGAGCTGGACAGTTGATTGACAAAATGGATATGAGAGGATCATGGGACAGGAGACCTAGGGAGAAAGAAAGGGGAGGGGGGAAGCCCAGAGGGTGGGCAAGGGGTATAGTGAGAGGGACAGAGGGAGAAAAAGTATATATATAAAATAAATAACGGATGGGGTACGAAGGGGAGGAGGGGCACTAACAGAAGTTAGAGAAGTCAATGTTCATGCCATCAGGTTGGAGGCTACCCAGGCGGAATATAAGGTGTTATTCCTCCAACCTGAGCGTAGCTTCATCCTGACAGTAGAGGAGGCCATGGATAGACATATCAGAATGGGAATCGGACGTGGAATTAAAATGTGTGTCCACCTCATGTTTGCCATCTTATTCTTGATCTTTCCTGAACAATTAACTAACATTAACTCTGGTTAGGCCACACTTGGAGTACTGTGTCCAGTTCTGGTCACCTCACTATAGGAAGGATGTGGAAGCATTGGAAAGGGTACAGAGGAGATTTACCAGGATACTGCCTGGTTTAGAGAGTATGGATTACGATCAGAGATTAAGGGAGCTAGGGCTTTACTCTTTGGAGAGAAGGAGGATGAGAGGAGACATGATAGAGGTGTACAAGATAATAAGAGGAATAGATAGAGTGGATAGCCAGCGCCTCTTCCCCAGGGCACCACTGCTCAATACAAGAGGACATGGCTTTAAGGTAAGGGGTGGGAATTTCAAGGGGGATATTAGAGGAAGGTTTTTTACTCATAGAGAGTGGTTGGTGCGTGGAATGCACTGCCTGAGTCAGTGGTGGAGGCAGATACATTCGTGAAGTTTAAGAGACTACTAGACAGGTATATAGAGGAATTTAAGGTGGGGGGGTTATATGGGAGGCAGGGTTTGATGGTCGGCACAACATTGTGGGCCGAAGGGCTTGGAATGTGCTGTGCTGTACTGTTCTATGTTCTATGTTCTATTAGCTATCATCCAGTCTTCTGGCACTTCATCTGTGGCTAAGGACACTTTAAATATGTCTGCCAGTGCCCCTGCAATTTCTGGGCCTCCCACAAAGTCCAAGGGAACACCTTATCAGGCTCTGAGGCTTCGTGTGTACACTAATTTGTCTCAAGACAGCAAGCATTTCCTTTTCTATAATCCGGAAATGGTCCATAACCTCACTACTGTTTTGCCTCAGTTTTATAGAGTCTGGATCCATCTCCCGAGTAAACGCAGAGGCAAAAATTCAATTTAAGATCTTCCTTTCTCTTTCAGCTCCATAGTCATAGTCATAGTCATACTTTACTGATCCCGGGGGAAATTGGTTTTCGTTACAGTTGCACCATAAATAATTAAATAGTAATAAAACCATAAATAATTAAGTAGTAATATGTATATTATGCCAGGAAATGTCCAGGACCAGCCTATTGGCTCAGGGTGTCTGACCCTCCAAGAGAGGAGTTGTAAAGTTTGATGGCCACAAGCAGGTTAGACTTGATGACCACACTGATCTTCAAATGGACTAATTTTGACCCTCTCTATCCTCTTGCTCTTAGTATATCTGTTGAAGCTGTTGGGATTCTCCTTTACCTTGTCTGCCGAAGCCACATAATGCTTTCCATTAGTCCTCTTGATTTCCCTTTTAAGTACTCTCCTGCATTCCCTATATAAGTCAAGTACCTCATTTGTTCCTTGCTGTCTATATCTGTTATGCACCTCATTCTTCTTTTTAAGCAGAGCATCAATATCCCTCAAAAACCAAGGTTCCCTAAACCTGTTAGCTCTACTTTTTATTCTAACAGGCACATACAAACTTTGTGCTCTCAATATTTCATTTTTGAAGTTCCCCCACTCACCAAGCTTTCTTTTGCTAGAAAACAACCAATTTTAATCTCACTTTGCCAGATCCTGTCTGACGCCATCAAAATTGGTCTTTCTCCAATTTAGAGCCTCAAACTGAGGACCAGTCCAATCCTTCTCCATAATTATCTTGAAACTAATGGAATAATGATTACTAGATCCAAAGTGTTTTCCTACACACACGTCTGTCACCTGCCCTATCTTGATCCCTAAAAGGAGATCCAGTATTGCAACTGTCTGCTATCTCTCTACAATTTGTTTTTCTAAATTCCTTAAGTACATAAGAAGTTAAATGGTTTTTTGGCCTTCTTTACAAAGAGGCTGTAGTTTTAAAATAGGAAGATTTTATTAGACTTCTGCAGCATGTCGTTGAAGCCTCGCCTGGAATATGGTCTACAGTTTTGTTCCTCATAGCCAAGTATGTAGTAATATTGGAGGCAGTACAAAACAGATTCACTTGGCTAATTCCTGGGATGAGAGGATTGTCTGGGATGAAGACAGAATAAAATATTTAGTATTCCTTAGAGTTTAGATGAATGAGTTTATCCAAGCAAATAAAATCCTAAGGGGCTTAGATGCTGGGGTGTTTTCGCTAGTGGAAGGAGACATAACAACAATTAGTCTGATCATTTAAACTTAAGTTACACAGAAATGTCTTTGGACTGAAGATGGCAAATCTCTGGATGTCTCTGTCCTAGTGGGTGATGGAAGTATTGAAAGTGAAGGTGAATAAATATTGAATAGATAGAGGAATAGAGGGGCACGGATGAATGGCACAGAAGAGGTGAGCATACATCAACCAAGATCATATTAGGGAGCTTAAAGGGTCTGGTGGCCTATTCCAGCTCCTTTCTTGGGTGTTCTTGTACTTTACATTTCACAGCTCCCATAAACATTTGTCTAGCTTTGTGTATCTATATTCTCAGCTTCTAACGGCTCCCAATCATTCATTGACCAGATAACCCCATAGTCATCTTGGTTTTGCCCTAAATAGCACTCTCCCCCATCCCCCAGAGATTCACAAGCTTCTCTTGTCTCCTTCTCTACTCTGACAAAGGGTCTTTGACCTGAAACATTGACACTGTTTCTCTTCCCACAGATGCAGCTTGACCTGCTGAGCATTTCCAGCATTTTCTGTCTTTTAGATTTACAGTATCTGCAGATTTTATTTTGATTTTCAACTCTTAACTGCCTTTTGAAATGAGTAAGGGGGCAATCACCCTTAACTATATCACTATATCAAAGGCTATAGTCAACTTGGATGCACCTTTGTCCACTTTCATTCAGTCTGTGGAATGTCAAACCAGGGAAAACACTCAATCTGCTACATGCAAATATTAAGGACACATATTATGTATCTGGTGTACCTTCAGCCCTTGTATAAGCCTCTCTGGTCCAGCCGCAACCCACGATCAAGAAATCTGTTAGGAAATGGTCACAGGAGGCCAATGAGGCCCTGCAAATCTGCTTTGAAGGGACTGACTGAGATATGCTTTGGAGAGGACACTGCTGGACAGACGGACTGCATTACAGGGTACATCAACTTCTGTGTGGCTAATACTGTTCCAACTAGGACTGTGCTCTCTTTCCCAAACAATAAACCTTGGGTCACTAAAGACATCAAAGCCATACTGAACAGGAAGAAGAGGACATTCAGAGATGGAGGTAGTGAGGAGATGAGGCTGGTTCAAAGGGTACTGAGGGAGAAGATTGCCCAGGGCAAGGACTGCTACAGGAGGAAGCTGGATTGGAAACTACAGCAGAACAACACAAAGAATGTGTGGAGTGGTATGAAAACTATCACAGGGTACAAAAAGACCAGAGACCAGGTGATTGAAGGGGACCACGAAAGGGCCAATGAGTTAAACGTGTTTTTCAATAAGTTTGATGAGGAGGCTTCTGTTTACTCCTCTACCACCCATCCAACCCCCAGCTCCTCTCATCTCACCCCTCACCCTCCATCTCTCTCCAAGGACACCGGAGAGCCAATGACCACAGACACATAGACTGTCACTGCTGAACAGGTAAGGAGAGAACTCAGTGGACTTCACCCAGACAGGCTGTGGACCCAGATGGCATCAGCTCAAGAGTACTCAAGGTGTGTGATACTGAGCTGGGTGCAGTCTTTCAATACACCTTTAATCTGGCTCTGTGCCTGGAGAGGGTCCTGGTACAGTACTGTGGAAAACATTCTGCTTCATTCCAGTACCCATGTTCCACCATACCCAGTGCCACTGACCTCACATGTTATGAAATCATTGGAAAGACTGGTCCTGCCACTCCTCCAGATCCTCGTAAATCCATCACTGGACCCCCTGCAGTTTGCTTACCAACCACATATTGGAGTCGAAGACACCACTATCTTCCTGCTTCAATGGGCTTACACCCACCTGGATGAGTCAGGCAGCACTGTGAGGATCATGCTCTTTGATTTCTACAATGTTTTTAACACCATACAATTTGCTTTATGAGGGAGTAAGCTCACAACAATGTAGGTGGATGCTCCACTAGTGTCCTGGATTACTGACTGCCTGTCCAAACAGCTACAATATGTGAGATAGATTGCAGAGCTGTGTATTAGATACCGTGGTTAGCAGCACAGGAGCAATTCAGGGGACTGTCCTGTCCCCTTTCCTGTTCACCGTCTACACCTCGGACTTCAGATACAGCTCAGAGTCCTGCCACCTGCAGAAGTTTTCATACAATTCGACAGCTGTGGGCTGTATCAGCCGGGGTCAAGAGGCTGAACACAGAAGGGTGGTGGACAACCTTGTTGAGTGCTGTGCGCTGAGTCACCTGCAGCTCAATGTAACCAAGACAAAGGAGTTGGTGGTGGACTTCAGGAAGGTGAAATACACCCTGCATTCCCATCTCCATCAAGGGAACAGATGTGGAAATAGTCCAGGACTGCAAATACCTGGGAGCTCACCTAGACAATAAACTGGACTGGTCTAAAAATACAGAGGCTCTGTACAAGAAGGAACAGAGCTGACTGTACTTCCTGAGGAGGCTCCTGTCATTCAATGTCTGCAGTACTATGCTGCAGGTATCCTACCACTCAGTGGTGGCCAGCATTTGGTTCTACGTTGTAGTCTGCTTGGGCTGCAGGGTGAGAGCAGCTGATGCCAAGAAGATCGATAAGCTCGTCAGGAAGACTGGTTCTGTTCTGGGGGTGGAACTGGAGTCCCTGGTGGTTGTGTCTGAGAGGAGGATCCTGCAGAAGCTATGGAGCATTGTGGACAATCCCCCTCACCCACTCCATGACATACTGGACAAACAGAGGAGCACCTTTAGTAACAGACTCATTCCAGCGAGGTACACCACTGAACGCCACTGGAGATCCTTTCTCCCTGTGGCTGTAAGACTCTATAGAGCCTTCTCCTTAAGTATATATGGTTTCATTGCACATCTGTATTTTGTCCTATTACTTCTTAATGCAAATTTTGCAGTCTTTTCATATCTCAATGCTTACATTTTGTATTTTAAAGTATAGATTACTGACTGAGCAACCTTACAACAATAATTTCCTTTGGGATAAATAAAGTTTTATCTTATCTTATCTTAATCAGAAATAGCTAATGGCAGCTGTGTTAACTACACTCATGTCCTGTATAAATGAAAATATTATCTGGCTGGCACAGCAGGTGGATCGGGTGTGGGGATATGACAAATCAGAAACAGTGAAGCTGTAATCAAATTCAGAGAGTGCCAGCTATACCCGGCATTGAATGCTTTTGTTGTTGGAATCTGATCCGAGTTCTCATTCCAATGAGAAAGTCAACTGGCACCAGTACAGATATCCGCCCATTGGGAATCAATAGATATAAAAACCTCAGGATCAACAGATACATCTCTAAGCATGCATTCCCAGCTTTTCACGTCTCATAATATTTTTATCTGTAAGCTCCTGTAAAAGTGTGGAAGTTTTACTCCATAAGACTACCCACCATGAAATGTATGTGCTTCTCATGGAAATTTAGTAACAAAGAAGCTATTCATTCTTAATGCCCAGTCAGTGTTAACTCTTCAACTATCTAATCCAATCATATTTCCCTGCCCTTCCCCCATGTCCTTCTCCATTACAATCTGTTCAAATACTCATCCAATTCCCTTTTAAGTCATTTCAGAATCAATCAACCTCGAGAAAGCACTCTACTGCCACTCTACGTACTGACAATGCTTTTAAATGTATTCTTCATTTTTAATGATATCCTTAATTATTGTTATTGAGTTGAGAACCAGTGTACATTTTCTGTGTTTCATAATTCTGAGAAGAACTATTCAACCTCATTTTATTATTATCTGCTCCATCACTGCCCAGATGTTTCCAGCTTTTATCCACAATCACACCTTCAGGTACAGTAAGTCACATTACTCCGACATATCTGCCTGTACACCCTTCCCAGTGGTAGACTGTGCTCTGTGCTTTGATTACATACTTAACTTTTTCTTTGACACATTTAAAGGTTTTATATATATATAATGGTTCTAATGATTTAGCATTTATCTAATCTCTTTCAGGACATCCGAGTGGAATTCGAAAGATCCGAAAGGAATTATGCATTTCTGAAATGTAGGAAACGCATCAGTTAACATTCCATATAGCAGACTCCCACAGACAGTAATATGATAATGGCCAGATGAACAGCTTCAGTATTACGGTCAGAGGAGAACGGCCAATACACTTAATAGTTCTTCCAAACATCTTCGGGCAATTTGACTGAGACAAAAGGGACAAAAATGTCTAAATATAGTATCCATCCAAGGAGGAAAATACAGTACTCCATCTGTGGACATCAAAAAATGCATTTAAAGAAACATTTGACTCCAAATCAATTTGAAGTTTTCTGTTGTCCCAGGTCTGAGATAAGCAATGAGAGGCAAGGCTGTCGAGAGCACCACCCTCACCTGACCAACATACACCAAGACATCGCTTGGCTGGCAATGAGAGGCGCTTCCCAGTCAGAGGTTTCCTCTACGCAGGACACATCACCCCCAGTGTAAGCTGTCCTTGGTATGGACATGGAGGGGAAGAAACGGTCACCCACCTCTTTGCAGATTGTAGATTTGTTAAGAGGTTGTGAAGATTCATATAGGGGTCTGTGTCCCATTTCATCCCCAGCAGCGGTTTGACAGATGACTCTGATCTACTAAGACTGCTCCCAAGAACACACACCAAGGCAGACAGCAAATGCTGCTGGAAGATCATCAAATCAGTGAAGGACACCCCTTAGTTTGAAACTTGGTCCTCCAGCACGGTGAGATGTTTGTGAGGGAATGCTGCCGACAGGCTCAGTCCAGGCTACAGATGTGCATACTGGGGAATGCACTGAGGTTTGCTGCAGCCAATGCTAAGCCTCTGTGGGGAAGGACCACAGCACAGTGACCGTCCGCTACCACACATGGAAGGGCCCGAGTTGGATGTGCCCCTCCAATAATCAAAGGGTCTATCACTTCAAGGAGCTACCTGAGTGGCAATGGTGCTATGTTTACACCTTTTTTTCTTTAAAGTTTACATTACTGAATGTACAAACTATGAATTTAAAAGTTTTTTTGCAGTTTTTCCCTTTTTTATAAGACCATAAGACATAGGAGAAGAGCTCATTGAGCATTGTTCTGCCATTTCATCATGGCCGATCCATTTTCCCCTCCCAGTCCCATTCCCCTGCCTTCTCCCCATTATCTTTCACACCATAACTAATCAAGAACCTATCAAACTCCCAATGACCTGGCCTGCACAGCCGCTGTGGCAATGAGTTCCGCAGATTCATCACCCTCTGGCTAAAGAAATTCCTCCTCATCTGCATTCTAAATGACGTGCTTCTATTCAGAGGCTGAATACTCTGGCCCTAGACTCTTCCACCATAAGAAACATCCTCTCCTCATCCACTCGATCTAGATCTTTCAATGTTCAATAGGTTTCAGTGAGATGCCCCTCATTCTTCCAAATTCCAGAACCATCAAACATTTCCGGAATCATTCTTGTGAACCTCTTCTGAACCCGCTCCAATGTCAGCATGTCCTTTCTTAGTTAAGGGACCCAAAAATGCTCACAAGACTCCAAGTGAGGCCTCACCAGTGCCTTATAAAGCTTCAGCATTACACCCTTACTTTTATATCTAGTCTTCTTGAAATGACTGCTAGCATTTCACTTACCTTCCTCACCACCAACTCAACTTGCAAGTTGACCTTTAGCGAATCCTGCACAAAGACTCCCAAGTTCCTTTGCACCTTGGATTTTTTTAATTTTCTCCCCATTTAGAAAATAGTCTACACTTTTGTCCTTTCTACCAAAATGCATGGCCATACACTTCCCAACACTGCATTCCATCTGCAACTTCTTTGCCCATTCTCCTAATCTAAGTCCTTCTGCAGCCTCCCTGATTCCTCAATCCAATCTGCCCCTCCACCTATCTTTACATCACCCACAAATTTGGCCACAAGACCATCTATTCCATCATCCAAATCATTGACATATAACATAAAAAAGCAGCCCCAAGAAGAACACCACTAGTCACTGGCAGCCAACTAGAAAAGACTCCTTTTATTCCAACCCTTTGCCTCCTGCCAATCAGCTAATTCTCTATCCATGCTAGTGTATTTACTGTAATACCATGGGCACTTATCTTGTTTTGCAGCCTCAAGTACTGCCCCCTGTCAAAGGCCTTCTAAAAATCCAGGTACCCAACATCCACCAATCCTCCTTTATCTCCCCTACTTGTTATTACTTCAAAGAATTCCAACAGATTTGTCATGCAAGTTTTTCCCTTAAGGAGACCATGTTGACTTTGGCCTCCAAGTACCTCGAAACAACATCCTTCATGCCACTGCCTGTAAGGAGTTAATGCCTATACGTTGTCCCATGACCACATAGGTTTTCTCTGGGTTCTCCAGTTTCCTCCCACAGTCCAAAGACATACTGGCTGGTAGGTTAATTGGTCATTGTAAATTGTCCCAAGATTAGGCTAGGATTAAATCAGGCGATTGCTGGGTGGCGTGGATTGAAAAGCCGGAAGGGCCTATACCGCACTGTATCTCAATAAATATTTAAAAATAAATAAATAAATTGAAATTCACTATCAACTGCAACATACTCCCAACCACTAAGATCAGGTTAACTAGCCTATATTTTCCTTTCTTCTGTCTTCCCCCCACCCCCCACTAATTCTTGATGAGTGGAGTGACATTTATCATTTTTCAGTCCTCCGGAACCATGCCAGAATCTAGTGATTCTTGAAAGATCATTATAAATGCCTCCAAAATCTGTTCAGCTACCTCTTTCAGAACCTTGGGGTGTAGTCCAACTGGTCCAAGAAACTTATCTACTTTCAACTGTGACGAGAATATACATAGATTAAGATGTTAGCTGTCCTGTGCTGGCACCAGTGGGATCAGCAGTTGGTCTGCCACCTGTCTTCAGGAGAGAGAGAGATAAGGAAAACAATGGAGCAGCATTTGGAGATGTTAATGAAGGGACAGGAGAGTTTAACGGAAGGAGAGCTGTCAAGATCGGCTCCCCCTTTGAACCCTGAACTGTTTGAAGTGATGGACAGGCGATACCCCAGCAGGGGGATAAAAAGGGACAGGTTTGCTAAGGCAGGACACACACGACACCCCGAGGTAACGGGACCCTGGAAGCGGTGCGTCTCCCACAAGTCGGTGGGAAATTTTGGAAGGCTGGTTGCGGGACCAAGCCATAGACGCACAGGGTGGAAAGGCTCGATCAGCGGGAACCTGGTGTGTGTCCGCCCTTGCCTGGGTGCCAGGTTCACCGCAGAGAAAACCATCGTATCTGGAAACGGAGGGGTCACGGTCGGTGACCTCAGATGACATCACAAAGGGCTCGCCTGAAAGCTGACTGCGAAGAATGTCGAAGGTCTGTGTGGAAGCCGTTTGAATATTCATTCATTTTGCTCTCTCTCTCCTTCCCCCACACTGTCCATCTCCAACGGCAGCGATTACTGCGAACTGAACTGAACTAAATTGAACTGAACTTTGCGTCACTTTGAAACTGGTCATTTACCCCTAGACAACGATAGAGCTTGATTGATCCTGTTATCTTAATTCTGTGTACATGTGTGTTTATCATTGCTGAACTGTTGCATTTTTTATTCTTTTGATTAGAGTACTGTGTTGCTTGTTTCTTTAATAAAACTTTCTTAGTTCTAGTAATCCAGACTCCAACTGAGTGATCCAATTCTGCTGGTTTGGCAACCCAGTTACGGGGTACGTAACACAACCCTTTCAATTTCCCAAGCATCTTCTCCCTTGTAATAGCAGATGCACTTACTTCTGCCTCCTGACACTCTTATACTTCTGGAATACTGTTAGTGTCATCCACAGTGAAGATGCAACACTGTTCATCTGCCATTTCTTTGTCCCCCATTACTGTCCAGTGTCATTTTCCAGAGGTCCGACATCTACTCTCACCTCTCTTTTACTATTAATATATCTGAAAAAACTTTTGGTATCCTCTTTGATATTATTGGCTAGCTTACTTTCATATTTCATTATTTCCGTCCTTGTGGCTTTTTGGTTGCCTTCTGTTTGCTTTTAAAAGCTTACTAATCCTCTCACTTCCCACTAATTTTTGCTCTATTTTATGCCCTCCATTTTGTTTTTATGTTGTCTTTGACTTCCCTTGCCAGTTACAGTTGTGTCACCCTGCCTTTAGGATACTTCTTCTTTGAGACGGATGTATCCTGCACCTTCTGAATTGCTCCCAGAACCTCCCAGCACTGCTGCTCTGCCATTATGCTTCCAATCTACTTTAGCCAGCTCCTCACTCGTGCCTCAATTCCCTTAACTCCACTATAATACTGACACATCTGACTTTAGCTTCTCCCTCTCAAATTGCAGGCTGTATTATATCATATTAGGATCACTACCTCCTAAAGGTTCCTTTACCTTAAGCTCCCTAATCAAATCCAGTTCATTAAACAACACCCAATCCAGAATTGCCTTTCCCCTACTGTGCTCAACCATAAGCTGCTCCAAAAAGCCATCTCATAGGCATTCTACAAGTTCTCTCTCTTGGGATCCAGCACCAACCTGACTTTCCCAATCTACCTACATATCAAAATCCTCCACGACTATTGTAATATTGCCCTTTTGACTTGCCTTTTCTTCTCCGGTCATAATTTGTAGTTCACATGCTGGCTGCTGTTCGGAACCTGCATATAACTCTCATCAGGGTCTTTTTACCATTGCAGCTTCTTAACTCTCATTGTTGTATATGTACCTTGATAATACACTTACTTTCAACTTTGAACAAGGTTTCGACATCTTCTGATCCCATGTCAGCTCTTTCTAAGGACTTGATTTCATTTTTTACCAACTGAGCCACACCAACCCCTCTGCCTACCTGCCTGTCCTTTTGATACAATGTGTATCCTTGGATATTAAGCTTCCAGCTATAATCTTTTTCAGCCACGACTGTGACGCCCACAACATCATACCTGCCGACTTCTAACTACGCTACAAGATCGTCTACTTAATCCCGTATGCTGCGTACATTTAAATGTAAAACCTTTCCTATATTTGTCACCCTTTTTGAGCTTGCCCTCATGTTACACTGCGACTCATTCCACTGACTGCAATTTTGCCCTTTATCACCTTCCCGACAATCTCACGACACACTGCGACTACCTTTATAATAACTGCCCAATCCTCAGCTCTATCACTCCGCTTCCCATCCTCTAGCCAAATTAACCCTCCCCAACAGCTCTCGCAAATCTACCCACAAGGGTATTGCATCCCCCGCTCCCCACGGTTCAGGTGCAACCCGCCCCTTTTGTACAGTCCTGAAGGCGATCCCAATGATCCAGAAATCTGAAACCCTTGCCCCCGGCACCAGTTCTTCAGCCACGCATTCATCTGCCAAATCACCTTATTTTTACCCTCACTGGCGCGTGGCACAAGCAGCAACATTAGAGGTTCCGCTTTTCAGCTTTCTACCTAACTCCCCAAATTCTGTCTTCAGGTTTTCCTCGCTGTTCTTTCCTATGGCATTGGCTGCTCTCCCTCCCCCTTTACAATGCAGCGGAGCCATCCGAAACGTCCCAGACACTACGCCGCAGCAAAGCCTCGCAGATTCCTCCCACCTTCGCTCTTTGGCAGCCGCGCTTTTAAACAAAAATAGCGCGCAGTGGGGTGGAAGAGTTGCAGCATTTGCTCAGAGATTTGATACCTGGCATCTGAGCTTTTGTTCATCGAGCCGCCTCTATTAGTTACTGCTCGTCCACTATTCAAAGAACTCGGCATCATACTCACCTCTTCCGCTGCTCGTGTGGAGAATTTTCAAATGATCGACTGTCATTTGCAGTATTTCCGCTTTTTCTAGTTTAGTTGATCCCTATAAAACGAGGGAACTATTAGACGAAGAATGGACCACTCAACCCTATTTTCCTCAAACTATTTAAAATCTGGTGCAATACACCCAAAATACCAGTATTCTAGTCCCCCCTCCACCCCCATCACACATTTGCTCGCACAGTGCATCTCCCCTACTCGAACTGCATGGGAAGCTTCAATCCTACTTGTTTCTCGTAGGCACTGGGAACCAGTCGGCGAAGTTCTGACAGACTGTTGTTAATGCGATCTCTTCGACGTTTCTCGACTATCTGCAATTAAACAAAAGGCCAGTTTTATAATCATCACAGCTCCGCTAAGGTGGGAATGAAACAAAAAATTAGGGCAGAGTGATTTGCAGGCATGTTGTAAACCTACTCCGCGTCTCTTCTTTCGTGCCTGGTTCTGGGAGCAAGCTGCCAGTTTCCCGGGATTGGATTCCTTCTTGTTCCTATTTAAAATAAGATTTGCATAGACATTTCCTTAGCTTGTTTAATTGTGTTGCATTTTAATTGATTTCCGCTAGTAATCGTGGAGAATTTCTCTAAATATAAACTAGGGTCATAATTCTGGAGAATTAACGAGTAAAGAAATAATTTACCCGTTTTCATCTTCAATGTCTAATTCACTGTCCGAGGAGCTGAAGTCAACAGATCTCTTCATTATTAATTATCTCGCTGTCGCCGAATACCCCTCCACTCTGAGCGTCGCGTAGGGTGCAGTGAGCTCCCGCTTTCCCACGGTATCAGTTTATCAGCGTCAGCAGCAGGTTCCAACCCTCCGGAGACCGTGTGATTGACAGGTCGCCCGGGCCTGCTTCTCCTTTCGTCATCGCTGCAGCCCCGGGCTTCCCTCTGAAGGAGGGTTTCGCTGTTGTGGCGGTCGGGCACTCCGTGCTTGTGGAGTTGCGCTCTGCCAAATTCAAAGTCAATGGTCAACATTCCCTCAGTGCAAAATCTTTACCGACTTAGTCGTTAGAAGCCGACAGTTTCGAAACCTTACCAAGAACGGCAAGAGCTACAAAAAGTGGTAGATAATGCCCAATCCATCACAGGAAAAGCACCCCCCCCCCAATAAATGAGCACATCTAAAAAGAGCACTGCTGCAAAAAAAAAGGCAGCACCCATCCAGCAGCAAGGACCCGCACTATCGAGGTCATGCTCTCTTCTGGCTGCTACCATCGGGAAGGAGGTACAGGAACCTTGGGCTTACATCGCCAGGTTTAGGAACAGTTATTACCCTTCAAACATTAGGGTCCTGATCCAGCGTGGATAACTTCACTCGCCTCAACACTGAACTGATTCCACATTCTCTAGACTCACTTTCAAGGACTCTACAACTCACGTTCTCGGTATTGTTTACTTACTTACTCTTATTATTTTGTATTTGTAGTTTGTCTTCTTTTGCACTTTGGTTGTCAGTCTTTGTGTGTAGTTTTTCATTGATTTTATTGTATTTCTTTGATGTAGTGTGAAATATGAATTTCAGGGTAATATTTAGTGATGTGGCATGCCCTAGATGATGGGGATCCTTAATGATGGATGCTGCCTTTTGAAGCATCGCCTTTTGAAAGTGCCCTGGGTGCTGATAAGGTGCCCATGATGGAGCTGGCTGAGTTTGCAACTTCCTGCAGCTTTTTCTGATCCTGTGCAGTGGCCCTCCATACCAGGTGGTGATGCAACCAGTCAGAATGTTTTCCATGGTACATCTGTATAAATCTGTAAAACTCTTAGGTGACATATCAAATCTCCTCAACCTCCTAATAAAGTGTAGCCACTGCCTCTTTGTAATTGCATCAATATGTTTCGCTGAGGATAGATCTTCAGAGATGTAGACACCCAGGAACTTAAAACTACTCAGCCTTTCCATTGCTGATCCCTTGATAAGGACAGGTGTGTGTCCCCTCAACTTCTCCTTCCTGAAGTCGACAATTAAGTCCTTGGTCTTACTGATGTTGTGTGCAGGGTTGTTGTCGGGTCACCACTCAACCAGATTATCTCTCTCACTCCTGTACCCCTCCTCATCACCAATATTCTGCCAACAACTGTAGTGTCACTGTCAGATCTATATATGGTGTTTGAGCTGTGCCTAACCACATTGTCATGAGCGTAGAGAGTAGAGAAGTGGGCTAAGCTTGCACCCTTGAGGTGCAGCAAAGTTGATTGTCAGTGAGGAGGAGTTGCTATTTTCAATCTGCATTGACTGTGGTCTCCCAGTGAAGAAGTCAGGGATCCAATTGCAGAGGGAGGCACAGGGACCCAGGTTTTGGAGCTTTTTGATTAGAACCTAGGGTATGATTGTGTTAAATGCTGAACTGTAATCAATAAACAGTGGTCGGATGTTCTATATGTATTGCTGTTGTTCAGGTTATCCAAGGCGGATTGCACAGCTGGTAGAATTGCATCCACTGTAGACTTATTGTGGCAATAGGTAAATTGCAGCAGGTCCAGGCCCTTCCTCAGGCAGGAGTTGATTCTGGCCATGACCAACCTCTCAAAGCACTTCAGCACATAGATGTGAGTGTTTTACCATGCTGAACAAAGAAAAAAAATAAGACCACCTACTATTGATCAAGGCACCAACCTTAGACATGGTAAAAACATACACGGTGCACACCAAAGTCCTCACAAATGTCTGGGGACTGATGTCTATATTAGATGAATTATCCCACAAACTAATCAACCTTGACACAATGTTCTTATGGAATCTTTATTTATGATGACATGCAGACTCCTCCATTGCAGTCTCTAGGCACATCCTCTGAAATTTTAAAGTGCCTGAGGGAAAGACACAGTGATATGCTGGTGGGAGGGAGTCACATCAGGAAATTTCATGATGTTAGGTCAAACATGGGAGCTTAATGTCCTTCCTTTCCTGGTGAATTAATGCTCCATGTTGCACTGACATGGTGTCCATCATCAACACTGATGTGGTAATACTGAGCGGTTTGGTTTTTAAGGACAAAGTCTCCAGACTGGGTCTTCATCAAGTAGTGAGTGAACCAACACAAGGAATTCTGTTACCACTAATTTACTTGTATCAGATGCACAACAGCAAAGGCAGAAATCACCACTCTGCATTCCTTGTGGATAGCTAGTCCGACCTTCATAATAAAAACATCCTCCATTATAACATCATTAAGAGATAGGAGCAGAATTCGGCCATTCAGCCCGTCGAATCTGCTCCACCATTCCACCATGGCCGATCCTGGATCCCACTCAACCCCATACACCTGCCTTCTCGCCATATCCTTTGATGCCATTGTACACCAGTCATTGAAAGTGGGCATGCAGGTACAGCAGGCGGTGAAAAAGGCAAATGGTATGCTGGCATTCATAGCAAGAGGATTCGAGTACAGGAGCAGGGAGGTTCTACTGCAGTTGTACAAAACCTTGGTGAAACCACACCTGGAGTATCGTGTGCAGTTTTGGTCCCCTAATCTGAGGAAAGACATTCTTGCCATAGAGGGAGTACAAAGAAGGTTCACCAGATTGATTCCTGGGATGGCAGGACTTTCATATGATGAAAGACTGGATCGACTAGGCTTATACTTTCTGGAATTTAGAAGATTGAGGGGGGATCATTGAAACATATAAAATTCTAAAGGGATTGGACAGGCTAGACGCAGGAAGATTGTTCCTGATGTTGGGGAAGTCCAGAACGAAGCATCACAGTTTGAGGATAAAGGGGAAGCCTTTTAGGACTGAGATGAGGAAAAACTTCTTCACACAGAAAGTGGTGAATCTGTGGAATTCTCTGCCACAGGAAACAGTTGAGGCCAGTTCATTGGCTATATTTAAGAGGGAGTTAGATATGGCCCTTGTGACTAAAGGGATCGGGGGTATGGAGAGAAGGCAGGTACAGGGTTCTGAGTTGGATGATCAGCCATGATCGTACTGAATGGCGGTGCAGGCTCGAAGGGCTGAATGGCCTACTCCTGCACCTATTTTCTATGTTTCTCTGTTTCTATGCCCTGGCCAATCAGGAAACAATCAACTTCTACTTTAAATATATCCACGGTCTTGGCCTCCACCGCAGCTTGTGGCAGAGCATTCCACAGATTCACTACTCTCTGGCTAAAAAAATTCCTCCTTATCTCTGTTGCCCCTCAATTTTGAGGCTGTGCCCTCTAGTTCCGGATACCCCTACCATAAGAAACATCCTCTCCACATCCGCCTTATCCAGTCCTTTCAACATTCAGTAGGTTTCAATGAGATCTGACCCCCCAGCATTCTTCTAAATTCCAATGAGTACTGCCCCAAAACTGCAAAAATTCCTCATATGTTAACCCCTTCATTCCCAGAATCATCTTTGTGAACCTCCTCTGGACTTTCTCCAATGACAACATATCCTTTCTGAGTTATAGGACCAAAAACTGTTGACAATACTCCAAGTGCAGCCTGACTAGTGTCTTATAAAGGCTCAGCATTATCTCCTTGCTTTTATACTCTATTCCCCTTGAAATAAATGCCAACATTGCATTTGCCTTCTTTACCAGAGACTCAACTTGTAAATTAACCTCCTGGGAGACTTGCATAAGGACCCCTAAGTTTCTCCGCATCTCTGATGTTTGTTTTTTCTCCCCATTTAGCTAATAGCCTGCACTATTGTTCCTTTACCAAAATGCTTTATCATATATTTCCCAATACTGCATTCTATCTGCCACATTTTTGCCCATTCTTCCAATTTGTCTAAGTCCAGCTGCAATCACATTGCTTCCCCAGCACTACCTACCCCTCCACCTATCTTCGTATCACCCACAAATTTTGCCACAAGACTATCAATTCCATTATCTAAATCATCAACAAACAATGTGAAAAGTAGTGGTCCCAATACCAACCCCTGAGGAACACCACTAGTCAATGGCAGCCACCCAGAAAAGGCCTTCTATATTCCCACTCGCTGCTTCCTGCCTGTCAGCCATTCCTCTATCCATGCCGGTATCTTTCCCTTAACGCCAAAGCGTTTTATCTTGTTAGACAACCTCATGTGTGACAACTTATCAAATGCCTTCTGAAAATCCAAGTAAATGACATCCACTGTCTGTCCTTTGTCCGCCCTGCTGGTTACTTCGTCAAAGAACTCTGACATATTTTTCAGGCAAGATTTCCCTTCACAGAAACCACGTTGACTTTATTATGTGTGACATTACAGACGAGGTAAAAGGAATAGAATCAGACAGAGATGACGGATCAAAACTCGGTATCCGTGAGAAGCTGTGGGCCATTAGCAGGAGTAGCTGCAGAAAGGTATACCAGAGAAATCAATCCCCCATGACCTGGCACATTTCTCATTTACCCATTAATGTCAAGCCAGGGGTTCAATGAGAATGCAGAGGATCATGCCTGGTAGAACTAGGCACATCTGAAAATGAGATGTCAACCTAATATAGCTTCAAAATCGAACTACGTGCATGTAAGATGAAAAAAATGGCAATAGATAGAGCTGAGTGATTTCACAAAGAGCCAATCAGATCAGATCTCTGCATTCCTAGCTCATTCTCGTCATGAATGTTGAAGGCAAATTTAATAGTAGAAGAAGAGGAGGCTTCAAGAAAACTTGTATTGTGTTGAAATAATTCTATAAATCCAATAAATCTTCCATGATTGCTGCAGCAATCAAATGCACTATACAAAGCACCAATGGCCTTAATATGTTTTTTTTCATAAACAAAGTTAGAGAAACATTTTCATGTATATTTTTCACAATGCACATTACAAAAAAATGAAATGTGGATTTCTATGAACTCTTTCACCTCTTTTTTAGCATATTCCAAAGCATTTTACAATCCAATAAAGGAAATACTGCAACCAAATTGTGTGCACAACTATCCCCCATAAGCAGAAATGTGATATTGATCCAACAGTGTGTGACTGATAACAAAACAAATTAATTGCCTTGTCTTTCTTTAATGTAAGAAAAATATTTACATGAATTAAGATAGCTCAACTGAAGGCCACTCCACCTCTCAGGAAATGTTTTCTACATTGACCAAAAACTTTGTAACCTATTTGAAGCCATCTTAAATCAATAAAATAACCCACATTGTACTTGCATTTCATCAGATGTATAGCATTTTCCTTTAGTTCTTTCTGCAAAATGCCGAGTTGTTTTTTAATACAAAAAATTTAAAAAAATAAAAGTTTTAGAGCAATCATTTGTAGCATATAGGAGCAATTAATTGTCATTAAGTTTTTCTGTTTCCTTATGTTTGATATTCTGATGTAACAAGCAAGAAAGGTTATTTTAGATTTCCTTCAATCCACTTTTACTTTGTGGTGGATTAATACAGAGTAAATATCTAACTCTAAAAATGTTAAACTTGTCTTTGACAAAGCCAGTTTTGTACCACAGGAACAAAATCTGTTTTATTGAGATTTAGAAGTTTCCTGGTGTAGCCTGAAGCTATCAACTGAAGAGGAAATGACTCTGGAAATGCAGGAACCTACACAGGTAAGGTTGCTCTGTAGTAAGAAGACTGGAATGGAGTATCAAATCCAACATTGGGATAAACTAATTCGCAAAGACTTTTGTATTTTGAGAGGAGTTAACATTATGAATAGTATAAGCAAACTTGTCTGTTCTGTACAATAGAGCTCATGGGCTAGATTTATAATCTACTTTTCAGCACAACATTTCATATTTCCCATTTGAGAGCTTGGGGTCACCACAGATAGTTAGCTTTTGTGAACAGGTGTCAGTTCTGTGCTACTTTGAGATGTATTGGAATGGAATTTGAACATTGCCTAAATTGAACTGGTAAAAATGATTCAAGAGCCACAACCAGTATCTATCACAAACAAGAAAAGATCTGCAGATACTGAAAATCCAAGCAACACACACAAAATGCTGGGGGAACTCAGCAGGCCAGACAGCACCTATGGAAAAGAGTACAGTCGATATTTCAGGCTGAGACCCTTCAGCAGGACTGGAGAAAAAAAAGGTGAGGAGTCAGATTTAGAAGGTGGAGGGAGGGGAGGGAGAAACTCAAGCTGATAGACAAAACGGGGGGGGAAGGGCGGGTGGGAGGGGTCCTCTACTGTCTCGATGAGGCCACACTCGGGTTGGAGGAGCAACACCTTATATTCCATCTGGGTAGGCTCCAAACTTAATGTATGAACATTGGTCTCTTGAACTTCAAGTAATACCGCCCCCTTCCTTCACCATTCCCCATCCCCTTTTTCTTCGCTCACCTTATCCCCTTGCCTGCCCATCGACTCTTTCTGGCACTCCTCCCCCTTTTCTTTCTTCCATGGCCTTCTGTCCTCTCCTACTAGATTCCCCCTTCTCCAGCCCTGTATCTCTCTCACCAATCAACTTCCCAGCTCTTTACTTCACCCCTCCCCCTCCCCCCATTTCACCTATCATCTTGAATTTCTTCCTCCCCTCCTCCCACCTTCTAACTCTGACTCCTCATCTTTTTTTCTCCAGTCCTGCTGAAGGATCTTGGCCCGAAACGTTGCTGCCTAGCCTGCTGAACTCCTCCAGTATTTTGTGTGTGTTGCCCAGTATCTGTGCGCAGCTTGGTCAGAATTGTATAAATGCTTCGGCATTAAAAAAGAATCTAGTGCTTTTCCGGCATATATGGCAAATAAACTCTTCTTGGACTTCCAGCCAGGTAAAGTCTTGATTATAAACGCCATTTCAATGACAAATTCCGCCATCCCAGATGAAGATGGCAGAGTTGTCATCGAAATGACAGTTATAATAGATACCTATACCCTGCTGGAAGCCCAAGAAGAGTTTATTGCTTCTGTGTTATTTTGTGAAAAGAAAAGGAAAACATACCTTGGTACAGTAACTGTGAAACTCTCAGAGACAAGCCAGATTCTCTACATCTTCAGCGAAGGAAACCTGGCCCACACATAGCCCCAGACTCAACAAAGTGGTTGACTCTGACAGCCTCAATGGCTAAGGAGTGAGTATAGATGGGAGATAAAAGCTGTTCTTGCCAGTGTGGTAAACATGCCCTGAACAAACCTTCAGCAAGAAAACTGGAGCTAATTACATTCTAACATCTGATCGATTGTAATGGTAGCAGAACTTCCATGACACAATAGCCTTCCATCAAGGAGTAAAATAAGCACCAATGAATCATGGAGGCACAACTCCTAACCTCTACTTTATAGCAGATCAAACTCAAAATTTGGACCTTAACATGGAGAGTGGCACAGCTGAAGTACTTCAGCTGACTGCACCACTGTATTATACAAAATACAGGGTAGCACTGAGAAACTACACTTGTTAATTTTTTAAAAATGTGAGTATGCTGTAGGTGGCATAGGTGGGAGGCTGATTATCTGCATGGTTTGCATAAGCACTGTGAAGGTTTATCACACAAAGCTTGTGTCAGACTGGAAATTAACCTTGTCAGTAATCGCACCCATTCATTCCATCACATTGTCAACGCTATTTTAAGTATGGGTTAAGCAAGTTACAAAAAATGTGTTGAAGCCCCTAATAAAATACTGGACAATGTAATCAGGAAATAAAGTCTATGTGCTCTCAGTGTATTTAGTAGCAGTGTTAATGTTCTTGCTGATTTTAAAACGTGAAGCTGCAGCATTAAAAACAAGTGTGTAGTTTACTCAGAGTGCTGGAGAGAAACATGATATGCAGGAGGTGCCGGTCGGCCGGGCTGTACGTCCCACACGTGCACTGGGAGCAGTGTGAGACGACCAAGCAGCCACCGGATCCTGTGACAAACTGAAGCTGCTGTTAAAACAGGCGCCTGCTGGAGGATTGATTCAGCGCTGGCGACTGGTTGTCTGTGTTCCAACCAACATGATCATGAACCCAAGACAGTCTGAACTTTCAGATCGCTTGGTTTGTTTGACCAGTGCACCTAGTCATCTTAAAATCAAATCCACTTTCTAAAACGGTCCAACACTTGGAGTCTTTCTTCACATCTTTACCACTGACTGGCATTAACAAAGGAAGAACATGAAAGGATAAATTTTAAATCTGCGGAGTAAAATCGCACCGAAGCACGTAAGAGCTATGATTGAAGATCAGTCTTACCCCCGATTTATGAGTCTGACATATTCATTGAGAGCAGGACGCCTGCGTTTCCGGCTGTTTCCCATGACCCATGAACCTAACACGAGCTCAAGTTTTTGATCGTACAATAGTTTTCCAGTATCCCATTTTACCTATTTAAATCATCGCATCTGTCCAAGCATCAGCTGCAGTTACAGCAGTACAAATAAAAATCCATTTTGCTTCATTAAAATGGAAAAAAAATTTATGAATTGACAGCTGAAAGTAAAGTCTGTAGAAGCGCATGTAACAAGCATAAATCAAAAATATATTAAAATATTGAAAGAGTTTCTGCTGTGTATTTAATATTTCAGTAATATTGGAGTAATTATCAAAAACATAACAGTGGAGACAAGGAAGTTCTAATCAAACCTAAGATGACTACCTACCTGTTGAAGCGCATCAAGACATTTAAGTTTTTAAAAAGGCCGAAAACAGTTAAGTTTATGGGTTCATAAACATGATCGGTGATAAAAATCATAAATGAGAAAAAAGCAGAAATGGCTGGCTACATTGGAAAGATAGGCACATTCGACTGCACAAGAGATAACTGGATATTGTGTACTGAGAAAACTGAGCAACGTTCTAGGCAAATTATATAGCCAATGCAAAGCGAGTGCCAGTTTTGCTGAGTGGATTGGGTGAAAAGGCATGCAGTTCACTTTGGAGTTCGACTGCCCCAACCAAACCTGCCGAAATGATATTGTGAAAGTAACACAGGACCATTTAGAACCAAAACTATTGTTGATTGCAGAATGCTTTAGGTTTCTCAAGCAAAATCAAAAGGAAAGGGAGTCCACTTCAGCATATGTGGCTGGACTGAAGAGATGGTCTGACCATTGTCAGTTCAGTGATGGGCTTAATGATGTACTGAGAGATCAATTAGTTTGTGGAATCCTACAAGAAAGCATTCAAAAATGGTTCCTCACTGAAGCACAACTCCCATTTAAAACAGCAACCAGAGATACAATTGAGCTGCAGGCAGGAATGAAAGTGAGTGTGAACATAACTGCAGCATCAGACGCCTGACTGGCCTAACAAATCGTGTTACCGTGTGGCAGTGGCTCACATATCATGAGACTGTAAGATATAGGAGCTGATTTAGGCCATTTGGCCCATCAAGTCTGCTCTACCATTTCATCACAGCTGATCCAATTTTCCTCTCAGCCCCAATCTTCAGCCCCCCCATCCCCCACCCCCATATCCCTTCACACCTTGACGAATCAAGAATCTATCGACCTTTGCCTTAAGTGTACATAAAGACTTGGCATTTACAGCTGCCTGTGGCAAAGAATTCCATAGATTCACCAATCTCTGGCTAAAGAAATTCCTCCTCATCCCCGTTCTCAAAGGATGACCCTCCATTCTGAGGCTGTGCCATCTGGTCATAGACTCTCCCACCATAGGAAACATTCTCTCCTCATCCACTCAATAAAGGCCTTTCACCATTCGATCGGTTTCAATTAGGTCACCGCTCATTCTTCTGAATTCTAGTGAATAAAGGCCCAGAGCCATCAAACACTCTTCATATGATAAGTCATTCAATCCTGGAATCATTTTTCAGAATCTCCTTTGAACCCTCTCTAGTTTCAGCACATCCTTTCGAAGATAAGGAGCCCAGAACTGCTTACAATACTCCAAGTGAGACCTCACCAGTGCTTTATAAAGTCTCAACATTACATCCTTGTTTTTATATTCTAGTCTTCTTGAAATGAATGCTAACATCACATTTGCCTTCCTCACCACAGACTCTACCTGCAAATTAACCTTTAGGGAATCTTCCACAAAGTCTCCCATGTCCCTTTGTGCCTCAATTTTTTTGGTATTTTCTCTCCATTTAGAAAATAGTCAACCTTTTCATTTCTTCAGTCAAAATGCATGAGGCATACTCTTCCTGACCCAGTATACCATCTACCAGTTCTTTGCCCATTCTCCTAATCTGTCTAAGTCCTTCTGTAGCATCTCTACTTCCTCAAAACTACCTGCCCCTCCACCTATCTTCATATCATCTGTGCTATCAATTCCTTCATTCAAATCATTGACATATAACTTAAAAAGAATTGGTCCCAACATAGACCCCTGTGAAACACCGCCAATCACCGGCAGCCAGCAGAAAAGGCTCCCTTTATTCCTTTCTTTGCCTCCTGCCAATCAGCCACTGCTTTATCCATGCTGGAATATTTCCTGTAATACCATGGTCTCGTAGTTTCTAAGCAGCCTCATGTGTGGCATCTTGTCAAAGGCCCTAGTGTAGATACTGAGTGTAGATAATGGACTGCCTTCATACAATGTTATTGATGGTTGCATCCTCCAAATCTTCATTTTCATTGTAACATTCAAAATAATTGTTGATCTTTCAAATTCTTCATAATCCCTAACTTGTTGAAGTAGTGAGATCATTTCATTTCTGCTCCCGGCTGTTTCTGACATTTCCACACCTGAATGCTTGAAACCACAGTGAGCAAAACAGTTCTTACTGCATATTTTTCGCCAACTACCAGTGACAAAAATTTCTGCTTTTTGAGCATAACCTCACACAATTGCCAGTGTTTTAAAAATGGTGTAGTGTCTGACGGCCACACAAGTGCACGCATCTGACACTAGTACTCTCCTGTCCCAATTAAGTGGCATAGTGTCCCAAATAAATGAAAGAAATTCTGGCTTTTTTCTTGATAAGCTTTTGTTCTTTAAGAATTGTTCCAAATATCCAGCTACTCCAATTAACTGGAATCCACTATATATATATAGATAGAGTGCCTCTTATTGCAAGTCAAGAAGGAAGCATATTAGAAGTACATTGGCTCATATATAATGGTTGTCATGTTTGCAAAACTCTCTGCACTGAGTGAGACTAGCCATAGTTTTAAGATCTTCAAGTGGGTAACTAAATGCAGAAATCTGGCAGCCACCTCCAGAGATTTTCTGTTCCTCCACAAGGTGTGTTGTTGGTACCCTTTGACAGGAATCATCTCAAATAACTGGACTGACAATTTTGTAAGTTATTTTCTTCTTGTAAAATAATTTGGAAAGGTTAAACTGTGTAGAATACTATTTTGCTGCGTTTTTAGATGCACAATTATTGTTGAACAAGCTGGTAGCCTCACAACATTTATTTTATTTTTGTGATATGTCAAATAATAAAAAAATACTTTTTTTAAAAGTTAACCTATTATTTTTCATTTATTTCCTTAGTCCCATGTGTACCTCACATTTCTTTACTTCCCAGACGACTTCAATATCCAGATCAATATGGTAGCCTCATTTGAAATGGAATATCTTAATTGTCATTGCATAGTACAGTTGTCATGCAGCAATAGAGAAAATGAGTTTGCAATTCTCATACTCAATGCTATAAAACAACAAATACAATAAATAAACAATAAATAAAATCAAGTAACCAGCCAGTACAAGCAATGTCCAGCAGTACAAAAGCACAACTCAGATGCATGACAGCCATAATCCAGTATTAAAGTAGCAACATAACAAATTTATGGATGATACTCGATCGATTGGTTCAGAGCAATTATAGCTCTGGGGAAAAAGCTATTTTTCAGTCTGGAAGTGCGGGCATAGAAAATCTTATAACGTCGGCCAGATGGAAGAAGTTCAAACAGATGATTGCATGGGTGTGTATTGTCCTTACAGATGCTTGTAGCTTTCCTTAGGCAGCGTGAGCTGTAGGTGTCCTCCAGGGCTGGAAGCTGTGTCCCGATGACCTGTGCGCTAGAGACAACCCGCTGAAGTGCTTTCTTATCAGCTGCTGTACAACTGAGGTACCACACAGAGATGCAGTATGTTAAGATGCTCTCTATGGTGCAGTGGTAAAAGGTCATCAGCATCTGTTCAGGTAGACCAGCTTTCTTCAGCGTCCTGAGGAAAAAACAAGCGTTGCTGTGTTTTCTTAACTATTGTTGTGGTGTTAATGGACCATGTAAGGTCTTCTGAGATATGTATTTCCAGAAACCTGAAACTGGACACTCTCTCCACTATGTCTCCGTTAATGTAGACTGGAGCGTACTTGTCATCCTGTGACTTTCCAAAATTGATAATTAGCTCCTTAGTCTTTGCTGTATTAAGAGATAGGTTGTTCTCTGAGCACCAGCTCACTAAGTTCTGTACCTCTGCTCTGTACGCTGATTCGTCTCTGTTGGAGATCTACCCGATCACTGATGCATCGTTTGCGAATTTGACGATGGTATTGGTGTTAAGTGCAGGTACACAGTCGTAAGTGAAGAGGGAGTAGAGTATGGGACTCAATACACAACCTTGTGGTGTACCAGTGTTCAGGGTAGTAGTAGAGGACAAGCGAGGGCCCAGTCTCACTGCTTGTGAACGCTCTGACAAGAAATTCAGGACCCAGTGGCAGAGTGATGAGCTGAGGCCTAGCTGGTGGAGTTTGGAGATGAGCTTGCTGGGGATGACAGTATTAAAAGCAGAGCTATAATCAACAAACATCCACACGTATATGCCCTTTCCCTCCAGGTGCGTCAGGACAGTGTGAAGAGCTAATGAGATGGCATCCTCCGCGGACCTGTTTGCTTTATAGGCAAACTGGTGTGAGTCCAGTGTAGCAGGAATAGTGACTTTAATGTGGGAAAGGACAAATCTCTCAAAGCACTTCATTATTATTGGTGTGAGGGCAACCGAACGATAGCCATTCAAATAGCTGATGTTTGTTTTCTTCGGGACAGGCACTATGATGGCTGACTTCAGGCACTTGGGGCCTGTTGCCTGAGATAGAGACAGATTGAAAATTCTTGTAAGTACATCAGCCAGTTGTTCAGCACAATCTTTAAGTACCCGTCCTGGAACTCCATCTGGGCCTGCAGCTTTTCGTGGATTGACTCTCTGCAGCGTGCGCCGTACATCACGTGTGCTCAGTGTAAGAACCTGTTCATCCTCTATGGCTGGGATTCTTGCACTCCTCACATTGTTGTAATTTCAAACCGACCAAAGAAAGTGTTGAGTTCATTGGCCAGTGTGACATCACTGTGGGGGCAGACATGGTTACTCTTGTGGTCAGTAATAGCCCTGATGCCTTGCCACATGCTCCGATTGTTGGCACTGTTAAAGTGGTCCTCGTTTGCTACAACTGGAAGTGCAAGATTAAATAATGATCATAACTTTGCATGACTAATCAAATGAAATTACTGAAGTTCATTCTTATTACACTGGTAGCAAATTTATGACTCCCGTGAAAGTATTATTTAACATCAAAGTCCAAATGTTTCTGTCAGTAATTCACCTTCCTTCACAGGCTGTCTGGCTGGAAGCTTCTCTGATAAAATCAAAGAAAATCCTTTGAGTTAATATTAAGCTGTGGAGGCCAAGTCATCGGGTGCATTTAAGGCAGAGATTGATTAGCTCTTGGTAAAGGGGCTAATGATTATGGGGAGAAAGCTGTGGAATGGATTTGAAAAAATCAGCTGTGATTGAATGGGGAGCAGATTCAATAGACCTAAGGGTTTACTATCTTATGATCTTAAGGTATTTACAAATTAGATCTAAATGAGGTGTAAATATCTCAACATATTGTATATGGCATGACAGAATTATAACAGAACACTTACAACAAAGCCAAATCTTTCCTTAAAAAACTCCCTATCTCCCCCACCCTCCACACACTCAAAGTAACTTTTCAAAATACATTTAGAAATGTTTTATATATTTCAAGAAGTTTATTGATTATTTCATTTTCTTTTACCAGACAGATACACTGTAAGTGTTCTAATTTTCATTTATTGCTCTGTAACTTGTTTAAAATGCCCACAACAATTGTACATTTTCTTTCTTGGTTTGATGGTTGTGATATTTATTTAAGGCGATTGGTTCCTCAGTCAGCTTATTGACTCCATGACCGCTGGATACCAGGGATCACCTTGAACTGATTGATGCCGGATAGCAGGAAACAGACAAAGAAGTTCTGATCAATTATGATTGCTTTATATTAGTGGAGAAATTTTTGAGACTAGTGATAAAAGTCATTGCCTGCCATTGATGATTAGTAACACCACATATTTCACAATTTTACCAAAGTGTACATATTAAGAGTGAAAAGAGGGACCAGAAACTTTCCAATAACTTATTTTGATTCCTATAATGGAGTCAAAGTTTGCAAGACATTTTCAGCAGCAGAAGTTGTTCTGAAGATCTAAGAGCAATTAACGAGCTCTTGTTTTGGCATTTATGTGTCAATTAGGTTTTATGCCTTAAAGAACCACACCAGTTTTGACTTCATTATTTTGAATGATATCTTGCAGTTTTATACATAGCAGAAGTATCTGGTGTAAATAAGGTAAATTGGTCAGGAAACTGGTATACCTCTGGTATCATTATGGATCCAAACATTCACAATGGAACTTGAGTTAATTGTGATTGCTTCTTTGAATCACTGCACAAAATTTTCCTGGCTTTCTTGCTAATCTTATCAAGTCATACATGCAAAGACTTTCTGCGTAAAAAAGAGGACATAATGGCCCTAGTTATCTGCGTGAAGTTGAGGGTTCAATGCCTGGCAATCATTAGCCAAGAGGGCTTGATGAGGCCAGGATGAAAAGCTGCATGATCAGCAGCATAATTGAGATTTATTTAGCAGTGTCTCATGAAACTGCAGTTAACAGAGACGGGGCTCCCTGCAGAAATGCCAGAGGTGGTGGAAATATTTTCCCACAACAAGGCAGAAACTACTGAAATCCAATCACCGTGTGACTGCTGTCCTTGTCTGAAACCAACACTACCCTTCTGACTTTCATTACACAGGCTTTGTGCACAGATTTGCTGTATCAATACAGCTGTGGGCTTGTCCTGTTGAAACAAGTAATAGCAGATTCCCATTTTCATCCTTAACATTAAGTGCATTTGCCTGCTGAGGGATTTAATTTCCTTGTTTCAGTCTCTGGCCTCCGTTGTTAACACAATACAGACAGCAAACATGTTCCAACTTGTTAACTGTGACATAAAAGGATCACAGCGTTATGAGCATTTATAGTGTGCTAAACATCTTTAAAATATATATATAATTAGTTTCTCCATTGGGGTGTTTCTTCCATATAACTGTGAGCCTAGAATTAAAAGTTTTAAAAGATAAGGAGGGAACTGCACTGCATTTGAAATGGACATAAGGGATGTGATATGAAATTAACCGACTCCCATTATTTTCAGCACAGGCAACTTGCCAACTTCATACTGCCTGTTCATTGAACTAATTGCAGTATGCAGCCAGCACTCTACGTGTTTTTGAGTGGCTGCACGCCCCGCAGGAGACACCAGACCACGAGAAACCAGTACCACTTACAGGCAGCTTGCACTTCTTAAAGTGGAAATGTGCTGTGGGCACAGCAGGTGGTGGAAATCATTGGGAAAATCATATGAGTTTGGTAGAAGCGGAAACAATAGGGAGCTACAGGCTCAAACATTCTCTAGTGCTGTGTTGCCTGGTGCAGAGCGGGAGAAATACACTCAGTGGCCACTCTATTAGTCACAGGAGTGGAACCCGGTGTGGTCTTCTGCTGCTTTATTTGAGTTACATTCACCTTCATGTCAGTCTGATCAGTCTGGCTTTTCTCCTCTGACTTCTCTCATTAACAAGGCATTTTCACCCACAGAACTGCTGCTCACTGGGATGTATTTTTAAATCATCTGTGTAATCTCTAGAGACTGCTGTACATGAAAATGCTAAGAGATCAGCAGTTTCTGAGATACTCAAACCACCCCATCTGGCATCAACAATCATTCGATGGTCAAAGTCACATAGATCACATTTCTTTGGGCTGAATGACATCTGAACCAATGCCTATGTCTGCGTGCCCTTATGCACTGAGTTGCTGCCACATGATTGGCTGATTTGATATTTGCATTGCTAAGAGGGTGTACAGTTGTACCTAATAAAGTGGCCGCTGAGTGTATATTATGCTCTAAGGAGAGAGCTGTCAAAAGGCACTAAGTGTAGGTAACTATTACAGACAATGCATGGAGTGAAGTTCTAGGATTCAATGCCACAAGAAGTTCACTGGGCTTATACAACTGATCGATATTGTTGAATGAATCTTCAAAGACCATACTCTACTAATTGAACCGTTAACCTAAATCGGTTCATTACATCACTTTTCTAACATGCACCTAGATCACCTGAGGAGATGTTGCTCTGTTGGTGGAGCAGACCTTGCTGAGGTTGCAGTCTGTGATGGGCTCAAACAATAGAAATTGATCGGATCCTCATAAGTGACCTTTCTCGCATGCCACTTGCCCCTCAACCTGCAGTCCCTTCTGATTTAGCAGGTGCTCTGCATTTATTAGCCAGTGGAATGGATTGTATCAGAAGGCCAGTGTTGTGCTCTGCTTTGTTCTATCTTGAAGGTAGTAGGATTTCCAATCTTTACAGAGTGTGTAAATTCTGTTCTTTCAGTACAGGCCGTCCCTGGGTTTTGCAGAGTACCTCCATTCTGTCTGCAGTGGCCATCTCCAGCTTCTGGTTGCATGTCCCACAGCAGTTTTCTCCAGTGCTAAAGATAGGCCTGCCACAAACTGGAAGAACAATATCTTGCATTCCATTTGCGTAGCTTACAACATAATGATATGAACATTGGATTTTCCATTTTCAGGTAATCTTGTGCTCCCCTCCCACACACACTCACCAATCCATCTGCAGCGGCAGTCTTTTCTTTACCCTCCTAGTCCTGTTGCAAGATGTCAACTTATACCATTTATGTTCACAG